>NC_042996.1:17431310-17731310 GCF_901001165.1 Salmo trutta | reverse complement strand
CACCCCGAACCACATAAAACAAATACCCTCTGACATGTCCTGACCAAACTACAATAACAAATAACCCTTATACTGGTCAGGATGTGACAGGTAGGTTTATTTGAACAGTGACAGACAGAATAACAAAAAAATCCAGAAAAACACATGTCAAAAATGTTAGAAATTGATTTGCATTTTAATGAGGGAAATAAGTATTTGACCCCCTCTGCAAAACATGACTTAGTACTTGGTGGCAAAACCCTTGTTGGCAATCACAGAGGTCAGACGTTTCTTGTAGTTGGCCACCAGGTTTGCACACATCTCAGGAGGGATTTTGTCCCACTCCTCTTTGCAGATCTTCTCCAAGCCATTAAGGTTTCGAGGCTGATGTTTGGCAACTCGAACCTTCAGCTCCCTCCACAGATTTTCTATGGGATTAAGGTCTGGAGACTGGCTAGGCCACTCCAGGACCTTAATGTGCTTCTTGTTGAACCACTCCTTTGTTGCCTTGGCCGTGTGTTTTGGGTCATTGTCATGCTGGAGTACCCATCCACGACCCATTTTCAATGCCCTGGCTGAGGGAAGGATGTTCTCACCCAAGATTTAACGCTACATGGCCCTGTCCATCGTCCCTTTGATGCGGTGAAGTTGTCCTGTCCCCTTAGCAGGAAAACACCCCCAAAGCATAATGTTTCCACCGCCATGTTTGATGGTGGTGATGGTGTTCTTGGGGTCATAGGCAGCATTCCTCCTCCTCCAAACACGGCGAGTTGAGTTGATGCCAAACAGCTCCATTTTGGTCTCATCTGACCACAACACTTTCACCCAGTTGTCCTCTGAATCATTCAGATGTTCATTGGCAAACTTCAGACGGACATGTATATGTGCTTTCTTGAGCAGGGGGACCTTGCGGGCACTGCAGGAGTTCAGTCCTTCATGGCGTAATGTGTTACCAATTGTTTTCTTGGTGACTATGGTCCCAGCTGCCTTGAGATCATTGACAAGATCCTCCCGTGTGGGCTGATTGCTCACCGTTCTCATGATCATTGCATCTCCACGAGGTGAGATCTTGCATGGAGCCCCAGGCCGAGGGAGATTGACAGTTCTTTTGTGTTTCTTCCATTTGCGAATAATCGCACCAACTGTTGTCACCTTCTCACCAAGCTGCTTGGCGATGGTCTTGTAGCCCATTCCAGCCTTGTGTAGGTCTACAATCTTGTCCCTGACATCCTTGGAGAGCTCTTTGGTCTTGGCCATGGTGGAGCGTTTGGAATCGGATTGATTGATTGCTTCTGTGGACGGGTGTCTTTTATACAGGTAACAAACTGAGATTAGGAGCACTCCCTTTAAGAGTGTGCTCCTAATCTCAGCTCGTTACCTGTATAAAAGACACCTGGGAGCCAGAAATCTTTCTGATTGAGAGGGGGTCAAATACTTATTTCCCTCATTAAAATGCAAATCAATTTATAACATTTTTGACATGCGTTTTTCTGGATTTTTGATGTTGTTATTCTGTCTCTCACTGTTAAAATAAACCTACCATTAAAATTATAGACTGATCATATCTTTGTCAATGGGCAAACGTACAAAATCAGCAGGGGATCAAATACTTTTTCCCCTCACTGTACAAAAACAAAATAGGATTTTTTTTAATCAAACTAATACTGAATAAAAAAAGAGTAAATTAAGTCGGAAAACGAACTGAAACTAAACTGAAATTCAATTAAAAATCGAAAAACAAATAAGAAATAAAAACTTCATATAAAATAACAACTATAATAACCTTTGATAATTGTACTTTTCTATTCAAAATATTGGATAAAGAAATGACCGTTATAGAAGGGAACCTATTCAATCTGTATCGCTGAAGCAATAGAAATGTATAGGGAACACAGCCTTTAAATTCCAATAACGCTGTAATGCTGAACTTCCGCGATATGTTTTGAATAGAGCCCTAGATTATCCGCACATCTACCCTAAAAGGTACCGAATAATACAATCTGAGCTATGTGTACCTCAAAGTGCATTATGTGTGTGTATTTCAATCTTTTTGTACCCCCGGGAGCAATACTGTACGCTAACCATACCCTTTTTTCTGAGAGTATATGTTGTTATGTGTTTTATATGTACCAAACAGTCACCACATATGAAGTTAACTCTTAAGAAATAAAAGTTATTTATATTGAATCACATAGGGCTCACCACCTAATAATTTATCAGCATATGACTACTTATTGAGATTCATTTCACTCAAACTGTCATTTAACCATAGGAGTTGGTAAGACAGCACAAACATATCTGGGACCACTAGCCCATGCTACTGTAGGCGGGCCTATAGGCATTACATTCAAATACTTGTGATTTATTATTTTGCACCAGAGCTGTTTACAGAACTCTCAAGGATCACATAGATGCGGTAACGAGGTCAATGGAACTCGACCCAAGCAATGGAAATGCCATGGAAACCCGTGGGGGAAAGATCCCGAATATCCTCATTACCCCCCAGCAAAACTAGACTACATTTAGGCTATTGTTTATTTGTGTATTTCATACTATGTTGAGGTAAAAAATAGGATCAACTGCATTACAGTTAAAAATGACTTTGACTAACACCACCAATTTCTCTAAGCTAGCTAAGCTACCAACTTAATCGAATGGGAGTTAGCATTTAGGAGTCCCTAATTCTAAACATGAAAAGGGACTACTTCTAAATGTAATGCATCGAAAACAGCCAAATGGGACTTTAGTAACCATATTGGGCCTGTTACAATACATCAATCATGACGAATTTGACAAATATTCTTTGTTAGATCAGATTTGTTGAATGTGCGCCAACCCAGGTTCCTTCTATTTTTTTTATTTTTATCTTTATTTAACTAGGCACGTCAGTTTAGAACAAATTCTTATTTTCAATGACGGCCTAGGAACAGTGGGTTAACTGCCTTGTTCAGGGGTAAATGTTGTAAATGAGAACTTGTTCTCAACTTGCCTACCTGGTTAAATAGTTACAAGTCCAACGCTCTAACCACTAGGCTACCAATCACCCTGCCTGCCCACATCCCCAACGGTCTGTGGAGTTGAAATTCAGTCCTGTGTTTCTCTGTTGCCATGGCGACCATATGTATCTGTAGTAAGTAATGAGTGAGAATTTGGTGGGTTGGAATAAGTGGGTCAGTCTGATTCCATAGGATGCATTTCTGTTTCTGCCCAGCCATGATCATCACACTTAAAGTATTCACTGACTCTTCTACATGTTGGCCTATCTTTACGATGCCAGATTCAGAGGGGTAAAGCATGATATGCAAAACAGTATTCGGGGCGTGCACTGGTGTGGCTATAGTTGAGTGGTTATCAAAGCGCCCTGCTGTGCATTAAGTAGGGATCCCTAGAGAAGGATTTGAGCAGAGATTAAACCAGCCAGGCCTCTCTCTTCTACAATACACTGGAGGAATGACCTTCTCTCAGCCAGCAGCCATACAGAAGAAAGCTAATTCCCCACCCTCCTCTGCTCCACTCTGCTTTCACTCAACCTTGAATTCTGAGAAGGATGTAAGTCATTGTCTCCTACTGACAACACTACTAATTGTGGGTTATTTAACTGATTGCTGAAATTCAACAAGGATTTTTTTTATTCTGTAGTGTAATTTGTCTCCTAGAGATATAGCTTATTCTTCATACCTTGCAGACAAAACCAAATGTTTAGACAGGTACAGGTTTCAGCACATACTGACTGAATACAAACTCTATGTTATGTGAACCACCCCTGATCAAACTGCACATTGTCATTTTGTGGCCAAATGCTCCCCATTCACCAGACTTGGGTCCAATAGATAAATAAAGTGCACCGCAAGTATTTGAAATTAATTGTATTTGACCAAGTTCTATTATTCATATACAAGACCCACTGGTTGATGCTTATTCATAAAACACTCTTAGGCCTCACTCCCCCCTATCTGAGATATCTACTGCAGGCCTCATCCTCCACATACAACACCGCGTTCTGCCAATCACATTCTGTTAAAGGTCCCCAAAGCATACACATCCCTGGGTTGCTCGTCTTTTCAGTTTGCTGCAGCTAGCAACTGGAACGAGCTGCAACAAACACTCATCTCTTCATTCATAGACCCAATCAAATCAAATGTTATTTGTCACATGCGCCGAATACCACAGGTGTAGACCTTACAGTGAAATGCTTACTTACAAGCCCTTAACCAACAATGCAGTTTTAAGAAAATACCCCCATAAAAAGTTAGATATAACAAAAACAAATAATTAAAGAGCAGCAGTAAATCACAATAGCGGGGCTATATACAGGGGATACCGGTACAGAGTCAATGTGCGGGGGCACCTGTGTTGAGGTAATTATGTACATGCAGGTAGGGTTATTAAAGTGGCTATACATAGATGATAACAGGGAGTAGCAGCAGCGTAGGGGCGTGCAAATAGTCTGGGTAGCCATTTGATTAGCTGTTCAGGAGTCTTACGGCTTGGGGGTAGAAGCTGTTTAGAAGCCTCTTGAACCTAGACTTGGCGCTCCGGTACCGCTTGCCGTGCGGTAGCAGAGAGAACAGTCTATGACTAGGGTGGCTGGAGTCTTTGACAATTTTTAGGGCTTTCCTCTGACACCCCCTGGTATAGAGGTCCTGGATAGCAGGAAGCTTGGCCCCAGTGATGTACTTGGCCGTATGCACTACCCTCTGTGGTGCCTTGCGGTCGGAGGCCGAGCAGTTGCCATAACAGGCAGTGATGCAACCCGTCAGGATGCTCTCTATGGTGCAGCTGTAAAACATTTTGAGGATCTGAGGACCCATGCCAAATCATTTCAGTCTCCTGAGAGGGAATAGGTTTTGTCGTGCCCTCTTCACGACTGTCTTGGTGTGCTTGGACCATGTTAGTTTGTTGGTGATGTGGACGCCAAGTAACTTGACTGCTCCACTACAGCCCTGTTGATGAGAATGGGGGCGTGCTCTGTTCTCCTTTTTCTGTAGTCCACAATCATCTCCTTTGTCTTGATCAGGTTGAAGGAGAGGTTGTTGTTCTTGCACCACACGGCCAGGTCTCTGACCTCCTCCCTATAGGCTGTCTCATCATTGTCGGAGTTGTGCCTGGCCATGCAGTCATGTGTGAACATGGAGTACAGGAGGGGACTGAGAACGCACCCCTAAGGGGCCCCCGTGTTGAGGATCAGTATAGCGTAGGTGTTGTAACCTACCCTTACCACCTGGGGGCGGCCCGTCAGGAAGTTTAGGATCTAGTTGCAGGAGATGTTTAGTCCCAGTCTCCTTATCTTAGTTTTCAGCTTTGAGGGCACTATGGTGTTGAACGCTGAGCTGTAGTCAATGAATAGCATTCTCACATAGGTGTTCCTTTTCTCCAGGTGGGAAAGGGCAGTGTGGAGTGCAATAGAGATTGCATCATCTGTGTATCTGTTGGTGCGGTATGCAAATTGGAGTGGGTCTAGGGTTTCTGGGATAATGGTGTTGATGTGAGCCATGACCAGCCTTTCAAAGCATTTCATGGCTACAGACGTGAGTGTTACGGGTTTGTAGTCATTTAGGCAGGTTACCTTAGTGTTCTTGGGCACAGGTACTATGGTGGTCTGCTTGAAACATGTTGGTTTTACAGACTCGGACAGGGAGAGGTTGAAAATGTAATTGAAGACACTTGCCAGTTGGTCAGCGCATGCTCGGAGTACACATCCTGGTAATCCGTCTGCCCCAGCGGCCTTGTGAATGTTGACCAGTTTAAAGGTCTTACTCACATCGGCTGTGGAGAGTGTGATCACACAGTCATCCGGAACAGCAGATGCTCTCATGTATGTTTCAGTGTTACGTGCCTCGAAGTGAGCATAGAAGTTATTTCGCTCGTCTGGTAGGCTCGTGTCAGTGGGCAGCTCTCGGCTGTGCTTCTCTTTGAAGTCTGTAATAGTTTGTAAGCCCTGCCACATCCGACGACCATCAGAGCTGTTGTATTACGATTCGATCTTAGTCCTATATTGATGCATTGCCTGTTTGATGGTTCGTCGGTGGGCATAGCAGGATTTCTTATAAGCTTCCGGGTTAGAGTCCCGCTCCTTGATAGCGGCAGCTCTGCCCTGTAGCTCAGTGCAAATGTTGCCTGTAATCCATGGCTTTTGGTTGGTGTATGTACGTACAGTCACTGTGAGGACGATGTCCTTGATGCTCTTATTGATAAACCCAGTGACTGATGTGGTGTACTCCTCAATGCCATCGGAAGAATCCTGGAACATATTCCAGTCTGTGCTAGCAAAACAGTCCTGTAGTTTAGCATCTGCTTCATCTGACCACTTTTTTTATAGACCGAGTCACTGGTGCTTCCTGCTTTAATGTTTGCTTGTATCAGGAGGATATAGTTATGGTCAGATTTGCCAAATGGAGGGCGAGGGAGAGCTTTGTATGTGTCTCTGTGTGTGGAGTAAAGGTGGTCTAGAATTTTTTCCCTCTGGTTGCACATTTAACATGCTGATAGAAATTCGGTAAAACTGATTTAAGTTTCCTTGCATTAATGTCACCGGCCACTAGGAGTGCCGCCTCTGGATGAGCGTTTTTCTGTTTGCTTATGGCGGAATACAGCTCATTGAGTGCGGTTTTAGTGCCAACCTCACTGCAGGGGTATGTAGACAGCTACGAAAAATACAGATAAAAACTCTCTAGGTACTGTAGATAGTGTGGTCTACAGCTTATCATGAGATACTCTACCTCAGGCGAGCAAAACTTTGAGACTTCCTTGGATTTCGTGCACCAGCTGTTGTTTACATAAATGCATAGGCCCCCGCCCCGTGTCTTACCAGAGGCTGCTGTTCTGTTTTGCCGATAGAGTGTATAACCCGCTGTATGTTCTTAATGTCATCGTTCAACCACGATTCGGTGAAACAAAAGATATTACAGTTTTTAATGTCCCGTTGGTAGGATATACTTGCTTTCAGTTCGTCCCATTTATTTTCCAGTGATTGAACGTTAGTTGTATTGTTGTCTCTACCTTCTTGCCTTTTGTTCTGTTGACTGTGCCCAATAATGTTTGTGCCATGTTTTGTGCTGCTACCATGTTGTGCTGCTGCCATTTTGTGTTGCTACCATGTTGTTATCATGTTGTGTTGCTACCATGCTGTGTTGTGATGTGTTTCTGCCTTGCTATGTTGTTGTCTTAGGTCTCTCTTTATGTAGTGTTGTGTTGTCTCTCTTGTCGTGAGGTGTGTTTTGTCCTATATTATCTTTTTGATTTTAACCGAATACCTATTTGACCCAGGTCTGCTCTGTATCTGGGTTAGCCAACACTTACAGTACAGTAGTCAGTCAAATTAGGATTACAGCTTCTGAGTGATGTCACTGTCAGAATGGTGATTTACAATAGATCAGTGAGAACAATTGGGCCTAATTGGCTAATTTCAGTCTGACCTTTTCATGGTGTAAAGCTTCGGGTGGTTTGCGGTTGCGAAACAGACCTGGGTCAAACATGTATCAAATACTTGAGGTGCCTTTCAGACAGTCCTGCATGACCACACAAGTCCACTGCACATAATTTTATCCCTGACAGACAGAGGCAGTACAATCTGAAAAGCATGTACGTGCCCTGGCTGACTAGATAACAGATAGACCAAATAACAGATCAGTGATGCCCGTCCTATCACATGTAGTGTGTCACCATATTGACATAAACATACTGTACATGGTTAGAATACAGTGCACCCTCTTACCCCTGTCTTAATACATTCATATTTTTATCCTCCTCTTATAGTTGGAGGTTTGTTGGGGGTGAAGGGGAGGAGTGGGAAAGAGGGGAGTCTATTTATATGTTTAATGATGTTTTTATGTGAGAGCTCTGGTGAGTAATTTTTACATGTCCAATGTATCTACGACATAAACTCAGCATAAAAAGGAAACGTCCCTTTTTCAGAACTCTGTCTTTCATAGATAATTCATAAAAATCCAAATAACTTCACAGATCTTCATTGTAAAGGGTTTAAACACTGTTTCCCATCCTTGTTCAATGAACCATAAACAATTAATGAACATGCACCTGTGGAACGGTCGTTAAGACACTAAAAGCTTACAGACGGTAGGCAATTAAAGGTCACAGTTATAAATACTTAGGACACTAAAGAGGCCTTTCTACTGACTCTGAAAAACACCAAAAGAAAGATGCCCACGGTCCCTGCTCACCTGCGTGAATGTGCCTTAGGCATACTGCAAGGAGGCATGAGGACTGCAGATGTGGCCAGTACAATAACTTGCAATGTCTGTACTGTGAGACGCCTAAGACAGCGCTACAGGGAGACAGGATGGACAGCTGATCGTCCTCGCAGTGGCAGACCACGTGTAACAACACCTGCACAGGATCGGTACATTCGAACATCACACCTGCGGGACAGGTACAGGATGGCAACAACAACTGCCCAAGCTACACCCGGAACACACAATTCCTCCATCAGTGCTCAGACTGTCCGGAATAGGCTGAGAGAGGCTGGACTGAGGGCTTGTAGGCCTGTTGTAAGGAAGGTCCTCACCAGACATCACCGGCAACAACGTCTCCTATGGGCACAAACCTACCGTCGCTGGACCAGACAGGACGGGAAAAAGTGGTCTTCACTGACGAGTCGCGGTTTTGTCTCATCAGGGATGATGGTCGGAATTCGCGCTTATCATCGAAGGAATGAGCATTACACCTCCTCCCTCATGTGGTACCCTTCCTGCCACCAGTCATACTGCTCGTTCTGTGCATGATCTCCTGCAAGACAGGAATGTCAGTGTTCTGCCATGGCCAGCGAGAGCCTGGATCTCAATCCCATTGAGCACGTCTGGTACCTGTTGGATCGGAGGATGAGGGCTAGGGCCATTCCCCCCAGACATTTCTGGGAACTTGCAGGTGCCTTGGTGGAAGAGTGGGGTAACATCTCGGAGCAAGTACTGGCAAATCTGGTGCAGTCCATGAGGAGGAGATGCACTGCAGTACTTAATGCAGCTGGCTAATGCAGCTGATTGCTACTTTTGTACCCCCCTTTTGTTCAGGGACACATTATTCAATTTCTGTTAGTCACATGTCTGTGGAACTTGTTCAGTTTATGTCTCAGTTGTTGAATCTTGTTATGTTCATACAAATATTTACACATGTTAAGTTTGCTGAAAATAAACGCAGCTGACAGAACATTTTTTTTTTGTTGAGTTTATATGGGAAATCAAGTTGAACCTTGAACCAGGGTAGGATTTATGTATTTATTTATTATTTAACTAGGCAAGTCAGTTAAGAACAAATTCTTATTTACAATGACGGCCTACCCCGGCCAAACCCGGACAACGCTGGGGCGATTGTGTGCCACCCTATGGGACTCCCAATCCCAGCCGAATGTGATGCAGCCTGGATTTGAACCAGGTACTGCAGTGACACTTCTTGCGCTGAGTTGAAGTGTCTTAGACCACTGCACCACTCAGGAACCCAAATTATGTGAATGATGAGCAGGAGCAGTGAGTTTTATGGATTACAGGAGTGGAGTAATTGGTTAAATGGTTTTAGGTCGGTGTGTAATTGTGTGCGTGCGTGCCTGTGCTTGCGTGCTCAGGGAGATCATTCAAGATTGACGTCGAAATTGGATGGCTATCCATGTCCTGAGGACGTCGGGAAATGCCTTCAAAACCACCCACTAGGCGCAACAGTGCTATTACCATCAAGTAGGCTTGGGTTTTGCTTGGGCATTGTGGACAGGCATGGTTGATGGGCATAATCTCATAAATCTTGATCAGAAGATTGTGTGTTCGATCCCAGTTGAGGACACAGAATTTTTATTTGAACCTCAACCCTTACCTTAACCATTTGGAATGAGTGCCTAAAAATGTGATGTTTGGAGAAATGGAACAATACAGAGCAGCAGGAGGAACAAAACACGTAGAAATGTGATGTTAGGCGCAACTTAGAAATGTAACAGTTGGAGAACCTGGATGAATGTCTAATTCTGCAGCAAAACAGAATTTTGTTTGCAAGTGTGTGTGCGGTCATACATGTACATCTGTGGGTGTGCATTATGTGCTTTCCTCTGTACATGAGTGTGTGTGTACAGTGCGTTCAGAAAGTATTCAGACAACTTGACTTTTTCCACATTTTGTTAAGTTACAGCCTCATTCTAAAATTGATTAACCAAAAAAATGTCCTCAATCTACACACAATACTCCATAATGACAAATCAGAACAGGGGTTTGTACATTGTTGCACATTTTTTACAAATAAAAACTGAAATATCACATTTACATAAGTATTCAGACCCTTTAATCAATACTTTGTTGAAGCTCCTTTGGCAGTGATTACAGCACCGAGTCTTCTTGGGTATGACGCTACAAGCTTGGCACACCTGTATTTGGGGAGTTTCTCCTATTCTTCTCTGCAGATCCTCTCAAGGTCTGTCCAGTTGGATGGGGAACGTTGCTGCAAGCTATTTTCAGATCTCTCCAGAGATGTTCGATCGGGTTCAAATCCGGGCTCTGGCTGGGCCACTCAAGGACATTCAGAGACTTGTCCCGAAGCCACTCCTGCATTGTCTGGGCTGTGTGCTTAAGGTTGTTGTCCTGTTGGAAGGTGAACCTTTGCCCCAGTCCAAGGTCATGACTGCTCTGGAGCAGGGTTTCATCAAGTATATCTCTTTACTTTGCTCCGTTTATCGTTGTCTCAATCCTGACTAGTCTCCCGGTCCCTGCCGCTGAAAAACATCCCCACAATATGATGCTGCAACCACCATGTTTCACCGTAGGGATGGTGCCTGGTTTCCTCCAGATGTGATGCTTGGCATTCAGGCCAAAGAGTTCAATCATGGTTTCATCAAACCAGAGAATCATGTTTCTCATGGTCTGAGAGTCTTAAGGTGCCTTTTGGGAAAACTCCAAATGGGCTGTCATGTGCCTTTTACTGAGGAGTGGATTCTTTCTGGCCACTCTACCATAAAGGCCTGATTGGTGGAGTGCTGCATAGATGGTTGTCCTTCTGGAAGTTTCTCCCATCTCCACAGAGGATCTCTGGAGCTCTGTCAGAGTGATCATCGGGTTCTTGGTCACCGCCCTGACCAAGGCCCTTCATCCCTGATTGCTCAGTTTGTCTGGGAGGCCAGCTCTAGGAAGAGTTTTGCTGGTTCCAAACTTCTTCCATTTAAGAATGGTGGAGGCCACTGTGTTGTGGGGACCTTCAATGCTGTAGAAATTCTTGGTATTTTTGGTATTTGGTATACATTTCTGTGCATCGACACAATCCTGTCTCGGAGCTCTACGGACAATTCCTTTGACCTCATGGCTTGGTTTTTGTTCTGACATGCACTGTCAACTGTGGGACCTTATATTGACAGTTGTGTGCCTTTCCAAATCATGTCCAATCAATTGAATTTACTACAGGAGGAGTCCAATCAAGTTGTGGAAACATTTCAGGGATGATCAATGGAAGCAGGACGCACCTGAGCTCAATTTCGAGTCTCATTGCAAAGGCCTTGTTAATACCAGGCGTACAGTGGGCTCCAAAATTACTGGCACCCCTGACTGGCAATGCACAAACAATACTTAAAAAATATAAACAATGTAATTAGAGAGAGAAACTCAAAATACCAACATGTGAGAAATACTGTACTTTATTAATGTTTCAATGGAACCCACCAAAATCATACAAATATTTAATGCAAAATAAATTTCACCAAAATCAAGGATTCATAATTATTGGCACTCCTCATTTAGTACTTAGTGCAACCACTTCTGGCAAGAATAACAGCATGGAGTCTTTTCATGTAATGTTTGACAAGGTTAAAGAACACATTTGGAGGGATTTTGGACCATTCCTCTATGCAGATCCTTTCAAGATCCTTCACATTCTTGGGTTTGCGCTTATCAACTGGCCTCTTCAACTCAGCCCACATGTTTTCGACTGGATTGAGGTCCGGTGACTAAGATGGCCATAGCAGAACACTGCTTTTGTTGTCACAGAACCATTTCTGTGTGGATCTTGAGGTATGTTTTGGGTCATTGTCTTGGGTCATTGTCTTGTTGGAAAGTCCACCTACAGCCCAGTCCCAGCCTTCTGGCAGAGGCAACCAGATTGTCAGCCAAAATTGCCTGATAGTTGGTGGAATTCATTATGCCATCAATCTTAACCAGTGCCCCTGGACCTCTGGAATTAAAACAGACCCAAAACATCACTGACCCACCACCATATTTCACAGTGGGTATGAGGTGCCTCTCCTTGTAAGCATCGCTGTTTCGACGCCAAACATGTCGATGTTGTACCTTACCAAAACGTTTAATTTTGGTCTCTGCTGACCAGAGCACTTTCTTCCAGTCATAATTGAAATGATGTTTGGCAAACTCTAAGCGCTTGCGTCTGTGTCTTGGGGTCAGAAATGGCTTTTTTCTGGCAACCCTTCCAAAGAGCCTGTGGTTGTGGAAGTGGCATCTGATGGAGCTTTTTGAAACCTGGTGACCCCAAGACGCCACCAAGGCCTGCAATTGTTTCACATTGATTCTTGGGGATTTTGTTGCTTCTCTCACCATCCTCCTCCCTATCCTGGGGGGCAAAATGCATTTGTGTCCTCTATCCATGAGGTTTTCATCTGTTCCTGTAGCGATCGTCGTAGAGAGGTGACCAAGATGCAGCGTGGTACATGTTCATGATTATTTATTTAAATCAAACAAACACTCAAACAAAAATAACAAAGGGAAACGAAAGCGCACAGTTCTGTCAGGTACAGAAAACAGAAAACAACTACCCACAAACACAGGTGGGAAAAGGCTGCCTAAGTATGATTCGCCATCAGAGAGAACGATAGACAGCTGCCTCTGATTGGAAACCATACCTATCCAAAACATAGAAAGATAATGACATAGAATGCCCACCCCACACCCTGACCTAACAAAATAGAGAAATAAACCGTCTCTCTCAGGACAGGGCGTGACAGTACCCCCCCCCCAAAGGTGCGGAATCCCGGCCGCAAACCTGAACCTATAGGGGAGTGTCCGGGTGGCGGCGGCTCTAGTTCGGGGCGTAGCCCCCACTCCGTCCGCTGATCCCCCCCCGCTTCTGTGTCGCCGGAAGAACCAGACCGTGGATCATCGCCGGAGGCTCTGAACTGCCAACCGCGGCTGAAGACTCTGGACTGCAGGCCGCCGCTGAAGACTCTGGGCTGCAGACCGTCGCTGAAGACTCTGGGCTGCAGACCGCCGCTGAAGACTCTGGGCTGCAGACCGCCGCTAAAGACTCTGGGCTGCAGACCGCCGCTAAAGACTCTGGGCTGCAGACCGCCGCTGAAGACTCTGGGCTGCAGACCGTCTCAGGAGGTTCCGGACTGTAGGCCGTCTCAGGAGGTTCCGGACTGTAGGCCATCTCAGGAGGTTCCGGACTGTAGGCCGTCTCAGGAGGTTCCATACTGTAGACCGTCTCAGGAGGTTCCGTACTGTAGGCCGTCTCAGGAGGTTCTGGGCTGCAGGCCATCTTAGGAGGTTCTGTACTGGGGAACGTTGCTACAGGCTCCATGCCATGGATCATCACTGGAGGCTCCGCGCCATGGATCACCACTGGAGGCTTCTTGCCATGGATTATCCCTACAGGCTCCAGGCCATGGATTATCACTGGAGGCTTCATGCCATGGATCATCCCTACAGGCTCCGGGCCATGGATCATCACTGGAGACTTCGTGCCATGGATCATCACTGGAAGCTTCGGACCATGGATCATCACTGGAGGCTTCTTACGTGGCGCCGGAACGGGTCTCACCGGACTGAGGAGACGTACTGACAGCCTGGTAAGTGGAGCAGGCACAGGGCGTACCAGGTTGAATAGACTCATTGGAGGGAGAGTGCGAGGAGCAGGCACATGCTCATCACGATAAGCACGGGGAGTTGGCTCAGGTCTCAACCCTGACTCCACCAATCTACCCGTGTGCCCCCCCCAAAAACATTTTTGGGGCTGCCTCTCGTGCTTCCGTCCTTGCCGTGCTAGTTCCTCTCTCGCTGCCTTCACCTGCTTCCCCGGCAGGCTTCTGTATCTCCCCAATACTTGCCCCCAGGTCCAGTCTATCCTCTCCTCCAACTCCTCCAGAGACCAGGAATCCATCTCCTCCCGGGCACGCTGCTTGATCCAGTTGTGGTGGGTAGTTCTGTAGCGATCGTCGTATTGAGGTGACCAAGATGCAGCGTGGCACGTGTTCATGATTATTTATTTAAATCAAACAAACACTCGAACAAAAATAACAAAGGGACACGAAAGCGCCCAGTTCTGTCAGGCACAGAAAACACAAAACAGAAAACAACTACCCACAAACACAGGTGGGAAAAGGCTGCCTAAGTATGGTTCTCAATCAGAGACAACGATAGACAGTTGCCTCTGATTGGAAACCATACCTTGCCAAAACATAGAAATATAATGACATAGAATGCCCACCCCACACCCTGACCTAACAAAATAGAGAAATAAACCGTCTCTCTCAGGTCAGGGCGTGACAGTTCCATATCATTTGATTTTTTAAATAATTTCCCTGACAGTGCTGTCGTTCAATCGTTTGTGGATCTTCTTGAAGCCATTACCAGATTTATGAAGGTGTACGACCATCTGTCTCTTTTGAACTGCCAGTTCTTTTGTTTTCTTCATGGTGTTGGATGACAAAGGGATATTGCATGTATGTTACCTCATTTTTATACCCTAGTGAAACAGGAAGTAATGTAATGGCTCAATATAGTTCCTTAGATAAACTTAAATAAGTAGAATGTAATTCCTGGTTTAATGTTGGTAGATGTAATTTACAATAATCTTTAAGGGTGCCATTAATTGTGAAACCTTGATTTGGAGGCCATTGATTTTTAATTAAATCAATAAATTATTTTGGTGGGTTCCATTGAAACATTAATAAAGTACAGTATTTCTCACATGTTGGTATTTTGAGTTTCTCTATAATTATATTGTTCATATTTTTTTTAAGTATTGTTTGTGCATTGCCAGTTAGGGGTGGCAGTAATTTTGGAGCCCACTGTATGTGATCTTGTGACTGATGCTCCCCTCTCTCTACATCTCTCGCCGTCTCCAGGCCCATTCCCATGGTCATTAACAGTATTTCTGTTAGATCTCAAGAGGGGAACAGATTGGAGCAGAGGATGAAGGGAGGAGCACAAGTTATCTGAGAGCTAGAGAGAGTGGGGGAAAAGATAAAGGGAAAGAGAGCAGAGGGCTTGAGAGTGATGAGGGAAAGGGGGGAGGGAGGGTGAGAAAGACAGAGAGAGAAGAGAGAATAGGAGAGGGCAGGGAGAGAAGACCAGAGAGAGAGAGAGAGAGAAGAGAGAGGGGTAGAGCGAGAGTGGTAGACAGAGAGTCATATGATGTCTCACTGCAGACTAAATTTGATTGCCAGACACAGCTTTCATTATTCCTCGTTCTTCAAGAATAATTAAATTAACCCTAGAAGCTAATCTTAGGTCAGTTTTCCTCACCCCCCATTGTATGGTTAGGGTTAGGATTTGGGGATTGTAAACAGATCCTAGATCTGTGTCAGCTGCCAAAGGGCTTTAACTATCTATCCTCAGGGAAGTCCTCCAGTGAGTGTCAGGAAGAGCAGCACAGCCAGTAACATGTCTAGGTAATTACCTTTTAGTTACCAAAGTAATTACAGAGCAATTACAGTACAAGTCATAAGTTTGGACACACCTACTCATTCCAGGATTTTTCTTTATTTTTACTATTTTCTACATTGTCAAATAATAGTGAAGATATCAAACTATGAAATAACACATATGGAATCATGTAGTAACAAAAAAAGTGTTAAACCTATCAAAATATATAAGGAGTCACCCTTTGTCTTGATGAGAGCTTTGCACACTCTTGGCATTCTCTAAACCAGCTTCATGAGGTAGTCACCTGGATTGCATTCCAATTAACAGGTGTGCCTTGTTAAAAGTTCATTTGTGGAATTTCTTTCCTTCTTAATGCGTTTGAGCCAATCAGTTGTGTTGTGACAAGGTAGGGTTGGTATACAGAAGATAGCCCTGTTTGTGTGACGTCCTGACCAGTAAAAGGGGTTATTTGTTATTGTAGTTTGGTCAGGGCGTGGCAGGGGGTGTTTGTTTTGTGTGTTTCGGGTTTTTTGATTTATGTTCTATATTTTCTATTTCTATGTTATTCTAGTTTTCTATTTCTATGTTGTGTTTTTCAATGACCTCCAATTAGAGGCAGCTGGTTGTCGTTGTCTCTAATTGGAGGCCATATTTAAGTGTGTTCGTTTTTCACTTGTGGTTGTGGGTGGTTGTTTCCAGTATAGTCTGTGCACCTTAATGGACTGTTTCCGTCGTTTGTTTTGTTTCAGTGTTTTTTCTTTAATAAAAAATAAGAAGATGAGCACTTTACCCGCTGCATTTTGGTCCACTCCTTACGACGACCATGACAGAACCACCCACCAAAGAAGGACCAAGCAGCGGAGGAAGGAGCAGAAGGAGAGCTACTTGGAGTCATGGACATGGGAGGAGATCCTAGATGGAAAGGGACCTTGGAGGCATGCTGGGGAGTACCGGCGACCGAAGGAAGAATTGTAGGCAGCAAAGGCAGAACGATGGAGGTATGAGGCATTATATCCTCCATTTCAGGAGGAGAGGAGGTAGCGGGGGGGCACACAGGTAGTTTGGCTGGGCCAGGGGTGAGCCTTAAGCCAACTCCCGTGCTTATTATGGGGAGCGGTTGGCGTGGAGAGCACCGTGCTATGCGGAAGTGCGCACGGTCTCGCCCATCCGCAAGCACAGTCCGGTGCGGTCGATACCAGCCCCCCCGCAAGTGCCGTGCTAGAGTAGGCATCCAGCCAGGAAGGAGTATGCCTGCTCAGCACATCTGGCCACCAGTGCGTCTCCTAGGCCCAGGCTACCCTGTGCCTGCTCTACGCACTGCAGCCATCATTCCTCAGCACAGCCCAGTTCGCCCTGTGCCAGCACTCTGCCCGTGACGGGCTACAGTAACAACTCAGCCAGGACGGGTTGTGCAGGCCATGCACTCCAGACCTCCAGTGCGTCTTCAAGACCCAGTGTATCCTGTTCCTGCTCCTCGCACTAGCCCTGTGGTGCATGTTACTGTTCTGGCACCTCCAAAGCCAGCCCCACGCATCAGGCCTCTAGTGCACCTGCCTAGTCCAGTACATCCTGTTCCTGCTCCTCGCACTAGCCCTGAGGTGCATGTCAATAGTCTGGCACCTCCAAAGCCAGCCCCACGCATCAGGCCTTCAGTGCGCAGTCCCCGTCCAGAGCTTCCGGCGACAGTTCCCCGTCCAGAGCTTCCGGCGACGTCCTACAGTCCGGAACCGGCAGAGACGGCCCACAGTCCGGAGCCTGCAGAGACGGCCCACAGTCCGGAGCCTGCAGAGACGGCCCACAGTCCGGAGCCTGCAGAGACGGCCCACAGTCCGGAGCCTGCAGAGACGGCCCACAGTCCGGAGCCTGCAGAGACGGCCCACAGTCCGGAGCCTGCAGAGACGGCCCACAGTCCGGAGCCTGCAGAGACGGCCCACAGTCCGGAGCCTGCAGAGACGCTCCTCAGCCCTGAGTCTCCAGCGACGCTCCTCAGCCCTGAGTCTCCAGCGACGCTCCTCAGCCCTGAGTCTCCAGCGACGCTCCTCAGCCCGAGGTCTCCAGCGACGCTCCTCAGCCCGAGGTCTCCAGCGACGCTCCTCAGCCCGAGGTCTCCAGCGACGCACCTCAGCCCGAGGTCTCCAGCGACGCACCTCAGCCCGAGGTCTCCAGCGACGCACCTCAGCCCAGAGCCTTCAGCAGTGGTCTACAGCCCTGAGCCTTCAGCGGTGGTGGGCAGGTTAGATTGGGGACTAAGGCCGGAGCCAGAGCCACCTCCGTAGTTGGAGGATTGGGGGGGGTGTAGCACGGGAGCCGTCATTGACGGTGGCCACCCTCCCTTCCCTCCCTTTAAGTTTGGGGTTTATTTTTGTGTGGTTTTTGTTTTGAGGTGCATTCGGGGTCTGCACCTTTTTTTTGGGGGGGGGGGTACTGACACGTCTTGACCAGTAAAAGGGGTTATTTGTTATTGTAGTTTGGTCAGGGCGTGGCAGGGGGTGTTTGTTTTGTGTGGTTCGGGTTTTTTGGTTTATGTTCTACATTTTCTATTTCTATGTGTTTATCTAGTTTTTCTATGTTGGGGTTTTGGTAGGACCTCCAATTAGAAGCAGCTGGTTGTCGTTGCCTCTAATTGGAGGCCATATTTAGTTGGGGTTCGTTTCACTTGTGTTTTGTGGGTGGTTGTTTCCTGTATATTCTGTGCACCTTATGGGACTGTTTTCATCGTTTCTTTTGTTTAAGTGTTTTTTCCTTCAATAAATAAGAAGATGATCAATATACCCGCTGCATTTTGGTCCACTCCTTACATCGAACATGACAGTTTGGTAAAAGACCAAGTCCATATTATGGCAAGGATAGCTCAAATAAGCAAAGAGAAACGACAGTCCATCATTACTGACATGAAGGTCAGTCAATCCGGAAAATTTCAAGAACTTTAAAAGTTTCTTCAAGTGCAGTCGCAAAAATCATCAAGCGCTATGATGAAACTGGCTCTCATGAGGACAGCCACAGAAAAGGAAGACCCAGAGTTACCTCTGCTGCAGAGGATAAGTTTATTAGAGTTACCAGCCTCAGAAATTGCAGCCCAAATAAATGCTTTACAGAGTTCAAGTAACAGACGCATCTCAACATCAGCTGTTTAGAGGAGACTGCGTGAATCAGGCCTTCATGGTCGAATTTCTGCAAAGAAACCACTACTGAAGGACAAATAAATGAAGAAGACTTGTTTGGGCCAAGAAACACGAGCAATGGACATTAGACTGGTGGAAATCTGTCCTTTGGTCTGATGAGTCCAAATTTGAGATTTTTGGTTCCAACAGTCGTGTCTTTATGAGACGCAGAGTAGGTGAGCGGATGATCTCCGCATCTGTGGTTCCCACCGTGAAGCATGGAAGAGGAGGTGTGATGGTGTGGGGGTGCTTTCTGGTGACACTGTCAGTGATTTATTTAGAATTCAAGGCACACCTAACCAGCATCGCTACCACAGCATTCTGCAGCAATACACCATCCCATCTGGTTTGCGCTTAGTGGGACTATCATTCGTTTTTCAACAGGACAATGACCCAACACATCTCCAGGCTGTGTAAGAGATATTTGACTAAGCAGGAGAGTGATGGAGTGCTGCATCAGATGATCTGGCCTCCACAATCACCCGACCTCAACCCAATTGAGATGGTTTGGGATGAGTTTGACCGCAGAGTGAAGTAAAAGCAGTCAACAAGTGCTCAACATATGTGGGAACTCCTTCAAGACTGTTGGAAAAGCATTCCAGGTGAAGCTGGTTGAGAGAATGCCAAGAGTGTGCAAAGCTGTCATCAAGGCAAAGGGTGGCTACATTGAAACATCTCAAATATATTTTGATTTGTTTAACACTTTTTTGGTTACTACATGATTCCATATGTGTTATTTTATAGTTTTGATGTCTTCACTATTATTCTACAATGTAGAAAATAGAAAAATAAAGAAAAACCCTGGAATGAGTAGGTGTGTCCAAACGTTTGACTGGTACAGTACATATGAGGGTAACTTGGTGTTAAGTGCTGCCTCAATCCCTTTGTCTTTGAATCGAAACAATACAACAGCCTTAAGAACTGCCAGATCATCATTATTTTAGATTAGTGAATGAGGAAGTGAAGGGGTTACAGGTCAGGGTTCAACCCATGGCTGGCTGATCTCTATGGTGGAAGTGAGACTTGTTGATGTTAATTACCTGCACCTCCACATAGCTCAGGTCTCAGGACCAAAAGACAGAGACCAGTGTGTTCGGCAGACCTGGGTTCAAATGATGTCTGTTCTCTTTCAAATACATTAGCTAGCTGAGTTTGATTGAGCTGGCGTGACACAATGGAGCTAATGAAATAGTCTCAAAAGTGCAAACCCACCCATGTGGCATCTCACACTCCAGGCATACTCAATCTAACGCTCAAAAAAGTAGTTGACAGAAAACCAATACTGTTGGAACCCAGGTAGGTCTGGTGGATGGTGGCTAATCTGCTATGGAAACAGTGTTAAACCCCGGCTGTCAGGAGTATAAAGCTACGCTTTAAGACAAATCCTCAACTAATGAGTTATAATCTCGTAACATAGCCATATTTTTTCTCTCTTTTAATCCCTCCATACTGACACGTCACTACTGTTAACATCTCAGTAACATCTTATAACAGGGTGGGAAAAGAGTGGGATCTTTCTAGTATGCTATGATGTTACCTAGTCAACTATGACTGTTGGCTTATCGGGTAGGCATATATCCAATAAAATACTGAATGTATCAGTAACCTTGACGACGTACCTGAGAAGTTGAAATGCATTTACATACTTCATGTTGACATAGTTATATGAAATAGATAATGAGGATGAAAAAAAGAAATGCAAGTCGAGGCAAAGAGAACAAACATACAATTACCACAGCATTTAACTCATGTTATTCAGTATTCACATTACAACATCCACATTGTTCAGCTAGTGACAATTTCTAATAATCTCAATATACTGTATATTTACTTTGTAATACATTATACCAAGAGGCACTTTCAGTAATTCTGGCCAAAAATGAGCTACAGTATAGTGTCTAAATTACAAAAACAGTAAAAATAAATAAAGTTTATCTAAAAGACTTTTGTTGTCGTTTTAATTTGTTATATCTGTACAGCATATATTTTGTACAAAATGGAACAATAAACCAGTAATAAAATGAAATACTTCACAAATACTGGTGAATCACACGTCTGTTTTCCCCATCCTATAGGTATTGCTACATGTGTTAAGTGCAAGATACAAGAGAGAAGAAACAGTAATAATATTTCAGTTTGTGAAGTACCGGCTATAGATAAATATATAAAACAAGTCTCATATGTCTCGTTTAAGAAGGTGTAAAGCTTGTTTGGTTCTCGTTGTGGCTAACACGTGATCAAACATATGCCCACAAAGAGAGAGACATATTGTTCGTTCCCAATGGCACCCAATTCGCTATACCGTATAGTGCACTACTTTTGACCAGAGCCATATGGGACCTGATCAATAGGGAGTCATTTAGGATGCAGACAGAATGAATGGCACAGACAGGACTACATTAACCTGGCAATAGCCTTTAAAAAACATCACACAGGACAGAGTTAAAACATGAAGCAAAGTCTGAGGAAGGATGTTGGGCTTCAAACTGTGCCTGTTTTGTTTAAACCACGGGAGCGCAATGCTTTCAATGCCCTATTGTCCATGTTTGGTTCCTATTGTAGAGTTGCTGCTGCCCACTGATTGGGTGGAATTATGGCAATAGTAGTACTCTGAAAGAAATGTGTCAACAAGAGCATGTGACCACGTCCTTGTCAAATACTAAATGCCAAGATGTTATTCTTAATCTAAGGTTCTGTTCTGAATAGGATGTATTATGACACACTTTGGAATTGCGTGCAAGTGAGCTCCCCTAGACAATTGCACATGACTTTGTAATTGCACGAGGCAGTCTACAGTTGATGTGTGTGTATGTGTGTATGCGCGTGTGAGCTTCCCCCAGCACAGACAGATGTAATAGGAGCAAACAGAGCTAAACTCTCATCTGATTGGTAGTCACATGAATAACTGTGTTCTCACATGCATATAACCGCGACACATACTGTATAATCTCCCTCACATACCCGTTACATAGCTGACCTTTGCATGTTATGAATAAACACAGCCTTTCGATTATACCACAAAACAAAAATCCCCACATAACTAACCTTTACGGAAATGTGAAATGTGATCCTGGGTGTGTTTTGAACAAGATGCATGTAGAAATAGAGGGATGAAAAAAGAGAGATGAAGAAGGGAGAAATGTTCTGAGGGACAAACATTTGGAGGGTTTTTCTCTTTAGGCGCTCAGAGGACTGTCAGACCATGCTCACACACACACACACACACACACACACACACACACACACACACACACACACACACACACACACACACACACACACAGGGTGCCATTTAAGACACAGCGAGTGTCACTTAAAGACAAACCAATTATCCGGTATGACACACAACATCCCTCTCTCATCCCTCTTTCTTCTGCTGCTGTCCCTCCCTCCCCTCTCCCGCTGCCTCCCTGCACTGTATCCATGTGTCAGGGATGCACAGTGCTGTTGCCAAGGGTCATATCAATCCTGTGTTTACCGATACAGAGAGAAGCTAGCATGCAGAGAGAATCTAGCATTGGAACACCTATGTGAGAATGCTATTCATTGACTACAGCTCAGCGTTCAACACCATAGTGCCCTCAAAGCTCATCACTAAGCTAAGGACCCTGGGACTAAACACCTCCCTCTGCAACTGGATCCTGGACTTCCTGACGGGCCGCTCCCAGGTGGTAAGGGTAGGTAACAACACATCCGCCACGCTGATCCTCAACACAGGGGCCCCTCAGGGGTGTGTGCTCAGTCCCCTCCTGTACTCCCTGTTCACTCATGACTGCACGGCCAGGCACGACTCCAACACCATCAATAAGTTTGCTGACGACACAACAATGGTAGGCCTGATCACCGACAACGATGAGACAGCCTATAGGGAGGAGGAGGTCAGAGACCTGACCGTGTGGTGCAAGGACAACAACCTCTCCCTGAACCTGATCAAGACAAAGGAGATGATTGTGGACTACAGAAAAAGGAGGATCGAGCACGCCCCCATTGGTTTTACAGCTGCACCATCTAGAGCATCCAGACGGATTGAATCACTGCCTGGTATGGCAACTGCTTGGCCTCCAACCGCAATGCACTACAGAGGGTAGTACGTACGGCCCAGTACATCACCAGGGCCAAGCTTCCTGCCATCCAGGACCTCTATACCAGGATGTGTCAGAGAAAGGCCCTAAAAATCGTCAAAGACTCCAGCCACCCTAGTCATAGACTGTTTTCTCTGCTACCACACGGCAAGCGGTACCGGAGCGCCATGTCTAGGTTCAAGAGGCTTCTAGACAGCTTCTACCCCCAAGACATAAGACTCCTGAACAACTAATCAAATGGCTACCCAGACTATTTGCATTGCCCCCCCCCCATTCTACGCTGCTGCTACTCTCTGTTATTATCTATGCATACCTACATGTACATATTACCTCGACACCGGTGCCCCCGCACATTGACTCTGTACCGGTACCTCCTTGTATATAGCCCCGCTATTGTGATTTACTGCTGCTTTTTAATTATTTGTTTTTGTTATCTCTTACTTTTTGGGGGGTATTTTCTTAAAACTGCATTGTTGGTGAAGGGCTTGTAAGTAAGCATTTCTCTGTAAGGTCACACCTGTGGTATTCGGCGCATGTGACAAATACAATTTGATTTGATTTGCAACAGTAGACGAGAAGGAGGGAGGTAGAGGACAAAGTGTAAAGAATGAATCATTGTTCCAAGACCCAGCATCTGAAAAGCTCTCACCCTATTTCCCACCATGTGCACTCCTTTTGTCCACAGTTCAATTAAGGAATAGCGTACAATTCCGGACTCTTGTCTCTCTCCATCTCCCATCCACCTCCACCTGTGGTAGTCTGCATGGAAACCAAGCAGTAGAGAAACGGATTTTTCTAGAAATCCACATTGAAATATACCACTCGAAAAGCTATCTGAAATCCCTGTAGGTGACAGAACTCATTGGTTTAGGTGTTGTCAGACTTGAACAGATACAGTGGGAAGTGTGGTCACGTCGAGGAATTAGAGATGGACTACTCATAAAAATTAGGAAGAGCAATATAGTGCTGTCCTACCATAGTAGCTTATTAACGTTGACCACCAAATCCCATTCACAATACCCCTTGAACAAATGCTACCGTAGAACACGTACGCAACCACTCTTGCACACAGGTCATCATAGGCTGCGAATATTGATTTTGCATTCACTCCATTGGGTCTGTTACTGTTCAGTTCCCCCTAGGCCACACACTGAAATTGTGAAAGGCCTTATTCAGATGAGGCAGTGACTCAGCAGATGTATGGGTCAGGGGTTGACTAGCAATGTCTGATTCGTCTTCTCTGTATCGTTTAATATGGGCCAATAACTATTAGAACGATTCACGCAACCACCTGGCCCCTAGCCCATCACAAGATGTTATGTCAGCTACAACACTAAATGCCACTGTTAGATAATCACCCATAACAGATCACACAATATATGAGAGCGAGAGAGAGAGAGAGAGAGAGAGAGAGAGAGAGAGCGTGAGAGAGAGAGAGAGAGAGAGAGAGAGAGAGACAAGGGAGTGAAAGAGGGTCAGTTAGTGCAGAGAGAGAGAGAGAGGCACATGATTTGGATAAAATTCAAGAATTTGGTACTTCGGTACATAAACTCGAGTTGCAATGTTACATAAGACAAGGTTTCCCTTGACTTTGCAGGTCACGAAGTGCAACTCAAACGCTCCAGATACAGAATAAGTGTCAGTATTGCTTTAAACATTGTCATCCTACACATACTTTTTCCTGATAATGTTAACGTTTCACAACAAGCTGTCAAGGGTAAAATCTTCAAGGAGTACCAGACAGGCAGATGGACGGACAGACAGACATTTTAATTGGCTCCTCATTCAAAGTGACGTTTCCACAGAGACCATCAGTGAACAAAAAAGAGACTGACCAACCTCAGAAAACCTCCAAACGCTTCTCTTCCTCCCGTCTTCTTCTCTTCCTCCCATCTTCATCTCCCTTCCTCTCTCATCCCCTTCCTTCTCCTATACCATTCTCTCTTATCCGCTTCTCTCTCATATCCTCTTTCCTCTCATCATTCTGTCACCACCAATTCGTCTCTCTCTCTGGACATCAAATGGAGCTGTGGAGCTATGGACAGCCACGAGGAGCCCAGCACTGGTCCATGTGTTGACTGCAGCATGCTGCCTGGCTCAGGCTGGCTGGCTAGTCCACCTGGGTTGTGTCCCAAATAGCACCCTTTTCCCCTATTTACTGCACTACTTTTGACCAGGGTCCATAGGGCTATGGTCAACTGTAGCGCACTTATGTAGGGAATAGGGTGCCATTTGGGACGTACACATGCTTAGGCCTGATCTGCCTGGTCATGTCATGGGAGCTGCCCTGGGTTAGGAGCTGGATGGATAGGGAGAGATGGGATAGCTGCAGGTACTGTAGATGTATCATGTTATAGCTACAATGGGGTAGCTACAGTTCAACCATATTGTCCTTCTTCGACAGGTTCCTGGTTGAACCAGTTAGACCTATGGCCGAAATGTTGAAACTATCAGAAAGTTAATAAATACATAACTTCTTTGAGGGAGTCAGCAAACACACACTAAGAAGACATATGTCTTTCTTGGCATGGATATTTTTACTGCATTATCTTTCTTCATACTTTTGTTTGCATTCAGCCCCATGCGTGATTCACCATGTTCTATAGAGCAGCACAGTCTCTCTGAGGGTATGTGGAGTATAACTGTAACCTTGTTCTCTTGGTTGAACCTCTGGGCTCCTCCATATCTCCTTCAAGGCTTTCCAAGGCTCACTCAGCAACTTAATTTGATCACTTGACTTGCTGAAAGCTATTGGAGCCTAAGGTCTGTTATCTGTTATCATTTCAGCCTGTTGGAGAAATAGATGATTTCCCAGCGTTAAATGGAAAATGCCTGGTTACAACTGTAACCTTGGTTCTCTGAAGGAACTGTGAGTGAGGCAGCTCACTCTATGGGGAATGATGCTCGCTCAAGAGACTGAAAGAGAATCTGTGTACTTTCGACAATGGCTCTCTTGGCTGAACTTCCTGTCAGGGTATTGGGTGGTAGATCCCATTGTGAGAGAGGACTGAAATACAGGCTAGAGGTCAGTGTACCGTCAAAAGAGTTCTACGAGAGAGTTCTACGAAATAGTTTATCAATGAAGATGGCTGTAGAGAACCTTTCAAAAAGTTGAATCTCTTTTTCAGTGTCATGGCCAGATTGACATCCACAGATGAATCCTAATATGAATGCTTCTTCTCTAGCGAGGTGGTACATGTATTCATCTACTGGGTCAAAAGGCTATGAAGAGAGAAATCCTGCATCTTACATTGGAATAGTTAACTAGGCTTTTGAATAAAAGAAAGGTCTAACTCTATAAGAAACCGTGTGATTCAGATTCAAAGTGATTCCTTTTGTAGTGTGCAGATAATCAAGATACAGGGTACGAAAAATAAGAAAGGCTCACGCCATAGTTACCAAACGCAAACGTCACTGAGAGAGAAAATCTTACAGCTGAAAAAAAGAAGAATGTATAACCACAAACCAATAACACAAAGGAAAGAACAATCACTTGTGTTGGCTGAAGTAACGATGACAAAGGGTACAAGGATGAGGGCTCTGTGTTGTGTCCCATTGGGCAGATGTCAATGCAATGCCAATTTCACTGTAGCTCAACGTAATTTCGTTGAAATGAAGTGGAGACAACATTGATTCAACCAGTGTGTGCCCAGTGAGGTGTGTCTGTGTTCCTGAGTCCTGTGGAACTGCGTGGGAGTGAGAGGAAAAAAGAGTCTGAATGACCGACACAAAAGTGGAGTGAGTGAAAGACAGAAAGAAAGAAAGAAAGAAAGAAAGAAAGAGAGAGAGAGAGAGAGAGAGAGAGAGAGAGAGAAAACATGGTATATTTGGAACAATTAGAGAGATGAAGAATGTGAAGAAACACTGTGCTGTGGATTTTTTCCTTGAGTGAATATAAAGCTTTTTCAGAGCTACAGGGTTCTATGTTAGACTTCCCATTCCCTCTTCCTGGGGTAGCTAGCAAATCGTCTGATAGGTTTGTGTGTGTGAGTGTGTGTTTGCCTCCATGCGTGTGTGTGAGCACACTCTGTATCAACACTGACCCTCCTCTCCCCAGTCCTCAGTCCTCTCCTCGCTCCCTGAGAACCAACACAGAGCGGACACAGCTTTTTCCCGCACTTTCATCTCATTGTCCTCAGGAGCTAGTGTTTGTATTGTTTATTCAGTACAGTCCACTTTGTACACCTTGGTTCTGTGGGGGCGGACAGGTGGATGCAGACCACTAGTATGGCCGGCTGTGTCTTGAGGCTGGCAGTAGGCTGTTCTGTGGGTCCGTATTGCGGTGTGGAAACCTGATCCAATATAATACGTGTGTAAAACAAATCCCACCCCTCCCTCATCCTCAGCTTGCCCTCCCTCCCTCCCTCCACCCTGTTTTCTTTAGGCACATGTTACTCCAAACTTCTACAGTGTTGTGTCTAAGTGATTTGCTGGCAACCAAATATCAGGGGCTGCGTCTCAAACAACACCCCAATCCCTGTATAGTGCACTATTTTTGGCCAGCTAGTGCACTACATGGGGAATAGGGTATAATTTCTGACATGAGTCAGAAAGTCTAGTTGGGAGAGGGTATGAGTTTGGATAAATGTTCCGTTTCCTGATCTTCATGGGTCAAAGATAATCCTCTCACTCCAGCTCCTCCTCCCTTTTCTCCGCAGTCTCTGATTGCTCGGCCACTTCCTCTGCAAGCCCCGTCTCTTCCCCTTCCGTCTCCTCTCCCTGGCCATCTATTGGCTCCTCCTTGCTGGCTGGCTCCTCCTCCTCCTCGTGGATGGCTGTGATTGGCTCTGCAGGGTTGCTGAGGCAGTTAGGTGCCTCTCTGTCCGGCGTGTCCTGGGTTTCCGAGGCAATGACTCTCTTCCACATTTCGTGGTTGTCCAGAAGGTGCTGAGTGATGGGACAGAACACTCTCCTCCTGCTCTCCTTAAGCTTCACCACGTGCTTCTCTGCAGGGAAGAAGAAAACAATTCCTCAGAACAAAACCTACTACATCTCTATCCCCTTATACTGTACATGCAAACCCTTATCATACAAGCTCTGGACAGGGGTTACAAAGCAGGGTCTGATAACCTGGGTAGACCAAATACCCTTAAGGCAGACCAGGTAGCCTCGTGTATATGAGGCTTCTGTATCTACTACTAATTATAAACCGGGTAGTTTGGGTCCTGGATGCTTATTGGCTGACTTGGTTTACTTGTTAACTGTTCTATTAATGTTGGTGACCAGTGTATAATAGCATTAAGGCACCACAGGGGTTTGTGGTATATGGCCAATATACTATGGCTAAGGGCTGTATCCAGGCAATCCGCTTTGCGTCATGCCAATATACCACACCACCTTGGGCCCTATTGCTTAAATCCACTACATGTATTATCAATCGGCACTATGTCAACAACTCAATACCTGGGCCATTTCAAGCTGAGCTTTGATTTCAATAGGTTTCTGTTAACTGACTTCTTTCAACTCAAAGAAGTTCAACATGAATGTCAACATGCTCTTACGGGAACTCTCAGAGCTAGTCGACACATCCTCCTCTGCTGTATCCTCCTCTTCCTCCTCTGTCTCTAGTTCCCCCACCTCCTCTTCCTCCTTCCTCCGTGCGTCGGCGGGGTCGACCCAGTTCCCCGGCATGAGGGCGGCGGAGTCGTAGGAGGAACAGAGCGGACCCACGATGTGCGTGATGAAGGACTCCTGGAGCTTGGCGAGCTGTGGCGCAGAGCGGTCCATGAAGGGGCTGATGGGAAGGCCCAGACTCGACTCCTCATCGCCCTGAGGGTAAACATGGCAGTATGGGTAAACATGGCAGAATGTTAGATATAAGCGTCTGAAAACCCACCTCTTCAAAAAGTAATTTGAGTAATCCCACAGCACCCTCCTCTCACCACCCCCCCCCCAAAAAACTTGCCTTTATTAAACACATGTGCTTGTCTTTTCATACTAGTACTGACTTTGCTGATAGCTACTTTACTGAGAAGAAATGTACTTACAATGACTGTGATATACAGTTGAGTCGGAAGTTTACATACACTTAGGTTGGAGTCATTAAAACTTGTTTTTCAACCACTCTTGTTAACAAACTATAGTTTTGGCAAGTCAGTTAGGACATCTACTTTGTGCATGACAAGTAATTTTTACAGCAATTGTTTACAGACAGATTATCAGAAGTTTACATACACTAAGTTGACTGTGACTTTAAACAGCTTGGAAAATTCCAGAAAATGATGTCATGGCTTTAGAAGCCTCTGATAGGGTAATTGACATCATTTGAGTCAATTGGAGGTGTACCTGTGGAGGTATTTCAAGGCCTGCCTTCAAACTCAGTGCCTCTTTGCTTGACATCATGGGAAAATCAAAAGAAATCAGCCAAGACTTCAGAAAACAAATTGAAGACCTCCACAAGTCTGGTTCATCCTTGGGAGCAATTTCCAAATGCCTGAAGTTACCACATTCATCTGTACAAACAATAGTACGCAAGTATAAACACCATGGGACCACGCAGCCATCATACTGCTCAGGAAGGAGACGCATTCTGTCTCCTAGAGATGAACGTATTTTGGTGCGAAAAGTGCAAATCAATCCCAGAACAACAGCAAAGGACCTTGTGAAGATACTGGAGGAAACAGGTACAAAAGTATCTATATCCACAGTAAAACGAGTCATATCAACATAACCTGAAAGGCCGCTCAGCAAGGAAGAAGCCACTGCTCCAAAACCGCCATAAAAAAGCCAGACTACGGTTTGCAACTGCACATGGGGACAAAGATCGTACTTTTTGGATAAATGTCCTCTGATCTGATGAAACAAAAATAGAACTGTTTGGCAATAATAACCATCGTTATGTTTGGAGGAAAAAGGGGGAGGCTTGTAAGCCGAAGAACACCATCCCAACCGTGAAGCACGGGGGTGGCAGCATCGTGTTGTGGGGGTGCTTTTCTGCAGGAGGGACTGGTGCACTTCACAAAATAGACAGCATCATGAGGATGGAAAATGATGTAGATATATTGAAGCAACATCTCAAGACATCAATCAGGAAGTTAAAGCTTGGTCGCAAATGGGTCTTCCAAATGGACGATGACCCCAAGCATACTTCCAAAGTTGTGGCAAAATGCCTTAAGGACAACAATGTCAAGGTATTGGAGTGGCCATCACAAAGCCCTGACTTCAGTCCTGTAAAACATTTCTGGGCCGAACTGAAAAAGTTTGTGCGAGCTAGAAGGCTTACAAACCTGACTCAGTTACACCAGCTCTGTCAGGGGGAATGGGCCAAAATGCACATAACTTATTGTGGGAAGGTTGTGGAATGCTACCTGAAACGTTTGACCCAAGTTAAACAATTTAAAGACAATGCTACCAAATGAAAGTGGTGATCCTAACTGACCTAAGACAGGGGATTTTTACAAGGATGAAATGTCAGGAATTGTGAAAAACGGAGTTTAAATGTATTTGGCTAAGGTGTATGTACATTTCCGACTTCAACTGTATGGTTGTCTCACCTAGCTATCTTAAAATAAATGCAGTGCACTTAACTAAGTCGCTTTGGGTAAGCACTTCTGCTGAATGACTAATGCAAATATAATATGAATTACCATTTAACACTATCTGAGGAAAGTCAATCAATCAATCAATCAATCAACCAGCCAATGATATGAAGGAAATTGGAATCAAATGCACTGAGGGAGTCACAGCTGAGGTACTAATACACAGAGAGAGAAAAATGACCATCAGAAATGATGTAAAACTACATTCAACTGCATTCCAACTGATGGTAGAAAACATATCAACATTTGTATATCTCTCATTTTGTTCAACAGCCAGTCTGTCTCTAAGTGGTAAACCAACAGCAACCACCAGCTACTGATTAGCTACTGAATAATCAAAGCTTCAAACTGGGTCAAGAACATAAACAGCAAAAGGCACACGTCTATCTAGCTAGAGGAAGCCTACAAGTTAATCTATAGGTCCAGTATTGGCTGACTGACAAGATCATGTATATGCATGTATAGTAAAGTGATTTATAGCAGGATACATATACATGTGCCTGTTGACGTCAGGGGCTTATACACTCGAAGTGGACCGCAGCAGGCAAGGTCTCCTGTTGCCATAGTAACCAGCGGAGCTTTTGCCAGTCAGTGCAGTGGACTGAAATGAGTGTCTGAAGTGAAGAGGGAGAGAGAGAGAGGGAAAAAGAGAAAGAGAGAGAGGTGCTACTCTAGAGTAGAGGGGCGTATTGAACCATTAAAATGTCTTCTAAAGACAGGTGTCAAGGAGAAAGTAAAGTTACAACTTAACCACTGATACAGGGTCAGATCTTTAAGATGTTTTTACTGCGTTAATGGTCAGCGTTAGGATTGTGGGTATACTACTACTGACCCTGGTGTGTTTGTTCTTCGTGTGCATGTCTTGAGGCATAGCACAGTTCACTCTGTGATCTGACGTGTTGCTGCTGCATCTCTGTCTGTGTGAATGAGGACTGTCACTGATGACACAAGTAGGTCAGCTAAACTGCAGTACAACAACACTTTGTCTCTCTCTCTCACCTCCCTCTATTTCCCTCTCTCTCCTCCGTCTTTCCCACTCCCTCTTTTACTTCCCTGTCTTTCTATCTCTCCCTCCCTCCCCTTTATCGCTCTCTCTCTCTTCCTCCCTCTCCCTCCAAGGACACAAGCAGATTTGACATTTGAACGATGGTTCGGGTTTCATCATTGAGTGAGATCAGGCTTTGAAGAGGCAGACAGACAAAAACAAGATGACTGCGCTGTCAATCACAGTAGCACCGATTATAACCTACACACTTGGTGCTCCTGTCACTGTAGAGTGACACATTGTGTCAATACATCAACACTCTCCATTCCAAGTGACAATCTAAGCGTCTCTCCATCAATGCCAGGGTCCCATTTTGAATAGATGGTACATTATGCAGTACATTGCCAACATACAAGGATGGGTTCTTCAATGAATGTGTGTTGATGGGTCTCACATCAACATTACTGATAAAGAAACAGAAGAACAAATGTAGTTCTACATTTCACATTATTCCTCACAGTCTATTAATGGTCAATGAATAGAAGGGTGTTTCTCAAACCTCTCATTGAGTACCCCCAACCAATCCACATACTATATGGTCAACAAATCATCAAGCCCCTCATTAGTTTAAAGTGTCAGATCTGAAATACATCAAATAAATGGACTGACTTGGGGTACCTGAGGATAGGTTTGGGAAACACTGGCATGGAATATTCTAGAAGTGGTAGACCCAGTACGGCCACGATTCCACACTTCACATCAGAGAACTTTGATTTGAATGGGAGTATCCATTGGTTCTACCTATTCTGATGATGGGAATCGTATTAACGTATTAATTGTCTACGTGGCCCATGCGTCGTCAATGGGCCACGTGGTTCATTCTGGTCGATTCTGGGACAAGAAAAGCACTCCTTCAAGGAGTGAATGGGAGTCAATTGGGTGCTAGTTCAAAAGCCCAACATAAGCATGAATTACGTGAACAATAAGTACAACATTACAAATCTTTCCGAGATGTGAGATAATTAACTTTGTCTCTGCAATATCATATAGCTTTGGAATCGTGACATTACGTACTTTTGAGAAAAATAGGCAGGTTTCTCGACTCATACCCTGACATTTAGAAGGGATTGCATGACGATTAGCTTAGCAACCATGTAACACAGCATGACAACATGAACGAGATAGGTCGACCGTCTGCTGGGTGGGGCATTATACGGTCCTCCATTCATTACCCAACGGGATTCCTATCTCCTCCTTTCTGTAATATATCTGCCTACACGCTGATCATTCTCGGACCACTTAGAGTCTCTCTTCCTGATCAGTGGTGTGATTGCTAGGCACCTGTCCGTCTCTGACTAATGAGCAGCATTGTTACTGGAGAGTGGGCTGTTTCCAGGCACCTGTACCACTTCACACTGAGCAGTACCGTGATGGACTCATGAAGTGGCCTGCTTTCTATTTTAGTACCAAGTGGAACACATGTCAATGTCATTTGATGGAGAAATATCATTGCACCTCTATGCCCTCTCAAGTCTATCATAGCTATTTATGCAGAAGGTAGTGTAATGACCATTTCATGATCAGGCAGTTTCATGGGGGTGGGGGCATGGGTGCATAAGAAAGACAACAACAGCAAGGCGACTGCATACATGTCGTCCCCCACAAATGATGCAGTGCCCCCCTTGGACCAATCATTGTAATTTTGTAAACGTCGGCTCTCCATGGCAAGATGCATCATTCACCTAATTTCCTCACTGGGGATCAATGACGTGTATTTCATTCAATTCAGGTCACCCTAGCGGTGGCTACTGCTAGCTAGCATGAGGACGAAAAGGGAATTTTTCTGGGAAAACTAGCATTATTTCAGTATTCTCGATGGAGCAGTGTGGATAAAGGTAAAATTTGGAGAACAGTGGCATATTCTATTCCTGCATTGAGGTATGTTTTCTGACGGATATCTCGTGTCTTAATGTAACGATTGCATTCTGACCCCAGTGCAGCTCAGTGTAAACAAGCGTAATGGTAGGGTCAGTATCTTCTGGCAAACCTAGACCTAATAGATGTACCTGTTCGTAGAACTCATTGACGATGCCCTCGGTCCACTGTAGATGCAGGTCCTTGTGTTTCAGTGGGCCGTTGATGTCCGCCAGCTTGATGCACATCTGACACACCAGCAACCGGTCGTTCTCATTGGACCAGTCGATGCCCGAGCAGCCATCATCACCCACCTGGAGAGAAGCAAGGGTTAAATGAATCTCAAATGTCTTTCCTCGCGTCCTCACATCCTCTATCCCCACCTCCTTTCAACCTATCAGAGAGAAGCAAGGAGAGCATAAGAGGAAAAGCTCTGAGTAAAAGAACCTCGGATCTTCTCCTACAGGCTTGTTCCTGACATACTGTAAGTTGTCAACCAGAGAAAATGACATAGCGCTTCAGTCCATTCAGCTGTAGATACGCTGTACATCAAAGAGAAATGTATAGATTAGAAGCTCGTGACCATCGGTTCCGTTTACCTTGGCGTTGAACTCTGCCAGGAAGTCAAAGTGTTTCTTGAGGTCGGTGGCGAGGATGGCCTCGATGACCAGGAAGCGGAAGCGTTTGAACTCCACATGCTCCAGGTTGCACAGGAAGTTGTACTCTGGCCGGGACATGAACAGGTTCCAGGCTGACGCAGCGTGGTGGTTCTCTAACACCGAGCGGTCGTTATATAGCACGGCCTACAGGGGGAGACAGAGAGCAACATGTCACTCATTAGTTATCATTGGTGCATATCAGTGGTCCCTTTGTCTTCCTCCATTTATCTCTTCAGTGATCTGAGAAGAACACAAGATATGAAAGTATTATTGGTGGACTTTGCTTTCACCTTTCCAGTTCCTTTCGTTAGATTCATCCATCCAACCATCCACCAATCCATCCATCCTCTCCATCCTCTCCCTCTTCTTCCTTCCTCCCTCCTTCCCTCTATCCCTTCATACCTGAGGAGCGCTAGTCGCCACGAGGAAGGCGTTGGTCCGTCCAGGGTGGTCGTAGTCGTGCATGGCTGCAGCCACATACAGAGCCATGAGCTCCAGGGATGGGATGAGGCCAGACAGACATCCATAACCCTCCTCCATCACCGCAGACATCTTAGAAAGCAGGAACCCTGTATGGCCTATATGGCTGGGATGGCTGGGGGCGAGGAGCCCACTGTCAGAGTCTGGGGACACACACACAGGGATAGAAGGGTCAGAGCGATAGATACACAGGTAAATTAGGTGAGGGGTGATGGGAATTGTCGTAACAAATCGGAATCTTTAGTACAAAACACTTGGGTCAACGGGTGTAGTCTGTATGTGCGTGCAAGTGTGCGTGTGTGTCTGTGTGCTAATGTGTGGGCAAATGTGTGTATGGGATGACATGAGCATCAGAAAACAACATGACTGACAGACAGCCACAGCCACCCTGCCCTAGACAAACATCAGACCCCAGCCATCAGAGTAGGCCATCTGCCAGCCCAGTCAGACAGGTTGAGTAAAGAACAAACAGGTCGCGATCAGCGTGTTGACATTGGTGTCTGTTGTGTTCCTCTGACTGGAGGAGATGGGCTTCTATGGAACAGCTCCACATAGAGAACGAGAGGTAAAAGAACTGTCGAAGACTATGAACTAACGGTCGTCCGATCTCACTGGAAACACTGTTCTGGGAACTTCCACAGCCTCCGGTCTGCAAACCGTAACGCTGATACAATATTATGCCATTTCACATAAGCTACTGATGTGGTTGGTGTGTATGAATGAATATACAGTAGCTAAATGAGCCTCAGAAGGACTGGGTTTGCCTGGCTGCCATCAGCAACAGGCATACAACAGTAGGCTTATAGACATAGGATATTAGCCTCAGTCAGAACACAAAGGGATGGAGAGCAGAGGAAAGGAGTGTGCGTGCACACATTTGTGTGTGTCAGTGCATGTGTGTATGCTTGTATTTGAATATGTGTGTGTGTGTCCTCACCAGAATCTGAGCTGTGGTCTGTGAGGAGGTTGGGCAGGCCTGGCACGGCCTGGGTGGTGAGGTACCATACGGCATGGAGCACGTCAGTGGCATGGATCCTGTTGTGGTCTGCATGGGGAGGGAGAGCAGGTGCCAACTGTAATACTAACTTAGTTCACTGGATGATAATGAGACCTCACAAACCATACAGAGACAGGTGGAGGTAGAGGGAACAGAAATAGTGCTGCGATTGCATTGAGAAAGCCAATACATCCCTCTTGTGGATAGAATAGGCAGTGCTAGCACCACCGCTGCACAGAGTTTGGATTACGATAGTTTCATTCAAACGTTTTTTTCATATTCTCGAGTACTTGATGGAACTGTGTGTATTACAAAGCATATTCACAAAGAGGATTGATTGTAATGTTTGCTCACATGGGATGTCCCGGTATCCGTTCTCCAGAGCATGGAAATAGTTCATGAACTCCCTGACAGGAATCTTGAACGTCTCAAACAGTCCCGTGTCCTCAAACAGGCGGTAGGAAACCTGGAACACACATAGAACAACTGTTATCCCATCCACCAAGTTATTCTCTTCACACCTACAGCTGTGATGCTGCTACTTGGGTCTTTCCACAAAATGAGTCCCTTTGATATTTTACCTTTATTTAACTACGGAAGTCAGTTAAGAACAACTTCTTATTTACAACGACGGCCTACCCGGGATACGCTGGGCCAATCACGGCCAGATGTGATGCAGCCTGGATTCGAACCAGGGACTGCAGTGACGCCTCTTGCACTGAGATGCAGTGCCTTAGACAGCTGCGTCACTCGGGAGCCATTTTAAGTAGAAATCGGGCACCAATATTGAATTAAATGCCTGTTATATTAAATCAAGTGCACTTTAATATAGACCAAATGGGAAATTCAATTCAATAAATCCGATTGTTTTATATGATAAAAGATTTTCTGCAAAATTCAGCACTTTGATATGTCCCTCTGTGTATAGCCGCGTGATAATTTTGGGTCGACAAGGGAGGTGTGGGTGGAGAAAGTAATTTTTCCGACGCTACAGGCAGCTATATAGGTCCACTAATACAGGACCACTAATAAAGGCCCAGTGCACACCCCCAGCACCCCTAATTCATGCGGCTATGCCTCTGTGCACCATATATGACTTCTAGCAAGATTTTAATTCACTTAATCCCAAAATGTTCAGTATCATCGTAAAGCCTTAGTTATTTTGCTGCTTCGATAAAGTCATTTCTAAAGCGTATTATTTATTTCATGTGATTAGTGATTAATTTTAAGAAGAAAAAAGAAACCTGTCCCTCATTTTAAGGTCAGCCCTGTTACGTGAACTGACCTCTCGTTTTAATATGGTGAAACTATTCCTTTTAAATATTTGTTTCAAAAGACAAATGTAACATCTAATAATAGTGTAAAAACAGGTGAGCTGGTTCTACTCTTTCTGGTCATTTTCTGGTGTTTTGTGGTAGAAAACTGAGTGTAATCCAAGACCCTACTGCTGTCTTGGTTTACAGTACTCCGCAATTCCAATAATTTGTAACTCCCGTTTCAACCAGTAGATGGCAGTGTAATCCCACCCATATCTCACAGTGCTTTATTCACAGGCATCACTCGACACATGGGGGAGCAGATTTGTCCATCTATCAAAGCCCCTCAGTTATGGAATAGCTGTTCCTGTCAGGTAAGAGGGACAGACACCATTGAGGCTTTTACATCACGTTTAAAACCCCACCTTTCTAGCTTGGCCTTTAATCAGTAACTGTTTTAACATCATCTGTGTTTTATATTCTTTTTATTCATACTTTTTACTGCTTCATGTTTGCTTTAACTATTTTTCATTGCATTGTCGTAATGTATTTTCTTAATTGTGTTGCGATTTAAAATGCATTTTAAATAAAGTTTGATTTGAAGTCTGAGCCATTCTCACTTGGTTCACAATGGACTGTTTTCACAGCAGTATTCTTACCTGTATACCTATCCTTCCCTGAATAGGTCTGGAATTTTCTCACTTGGCTCTACAGTAGCTAACCTTACCTGGCTGAGGATGCAACCTAATTGGCCATGGGTCTTCTCCGGTTGAAGACTATCCTCACCTAGCTAAGTCTCATCTGTTCTCACCTGACTAAGGCTGTATCTATCCTTACCTGGCTGAGGATGCAACCAGACTGTCAGTGTGTCTTCTCTGCCAGGTTGAAGATGTGCTGTTCTCACCTGTACTCACTGGTTCTTACCTAGCTAAGTCTCACGTGGCTGAGGCCTGTTCTCACCCGGCTGAGGCCTGTTCTCACCTGGCTGAGGCCTGTTCTCACCTGGCTGAGGCCTGTTCTCACCTGGCTGAGGCCTGTTCTCACCTGGCTGAGGCATGTTCTCACCTGGCTGAGGCATGTTCTCACCTGGCTGAGGCCTGTTCTCACCTGACTGAGGATGCATCCTGAGCGGCCGTGTGTTTTCTCCACCAGGTTGAAGATGGGGAAGTTCCAGTTGTTGAGTTGAGTCATCAGAGGATCCAGCTCTGACATCACCAGAGGCTCTGGGGCCAGGATGGGCTGTGTGTCCTAGAGGTCAGGGGTCAGGATCAAGGGTAATTTCAAGTGGCTATGGGTAATAGTATAGCATGTTATTTGGTATTTGCTCTTCGAATCAAATGCATAATTTTATAATGTGTTGATAGATTGATATTGCAGCCATGAAATGTTTAGCATATTTGTAGACCCATTTTCATTCCACTCAATGCATTTCTATAGTGGAACCTACCTCTGGAGGTGGCAGTAGGGGGTGCAGGACGATGCCCTCAGGCTGGTACGACCTACACCCGTCCTGGGTGTCTGAGGGCTTCTTGGCCCCCTCTCCGTCGTCCTCGTTCTGTGCAAAGTCACTGCTGTCACTGTGGTTGGTCTCGTAGGTGCTCTCATAGTCTGACGATGCCACTGCCGGGTCATCTTATAGGACAGGACAGATCAGGGTTCAGGGGTTAAGTCAGGTGGTTGACACGCTCACAACGTGGCAGATATAAATGTAACACTAAGAAAGAAGACATATATGGAGAAGTAGAGAAGTGTCCTTTTACTGCTTACCAGGGTGGGGTATTATGTCCCCTTTGTCCATAGACCCCTCCCCATGGCTCAGCCTGCTGTACGGTCTACCACAGCTGAGAGAGGGACAGAGGACAGATAAACAAAGGATATTCAAAACACGTAAATAACTACAATATGACAAAAGGCTCGACATTTATATCTCATGGGAGAGGAGAAAAGTGAAGAAGAGGATAAGTGAAGAGTTAACCGCATCGGTAGCGTGAGAGAAACCAAGGTCAGCTGTTCTAGCTGAACCAGGATCAACGACATTATTCCTCTCATCACAGCCAGATCCAGGGGTGGATATATTTTGTATTTGTATTTATTAAAGATCCCCATTACTTCCTGGGGTCCAGCAACATAAAGGCAGTTATATACAAAAACAAATGTTACATGACATTACATTTCATAACACTTTTCACAACATATTAAGTGTGTGCCCTCAGGCCACTACTCTACAACCACATATCTACAACACAAAATCCATGTTTATGTGTGTGTAGAGTGCGTTTGTTATCGTGTGTATCTGTATGCGTGTGTCTGTGCCTGTGTTTGTGTCTCTCCACAGTCCCCACTGTTCCATAAGGTGTATTTTTATGTTTTTTTAAAATCTGATTCTACTGCTTGCATCAGTTACCTGATGTGGAATAGAGTTCCATGTAGACATGGCTCTATGTAGTACTGTGTGCCTCCCATAGTTTGTTCTGGACTTGGGGACTGTGAAGAGACCTCTGGTGGCATGTCTTGTGGGGTATGCATGGGTGTCTGAGCTGTGTGCTAGTAGTTTAAACAGGCAGCTCGGTACATTCAACATGTCAATACTTCTAACAAAAACAAGTAGTGATGAAGTCAACATCTCCTCTACTTGGAGCCATGAGAGATTGACATGAATATTATTCAAATCAAATCACATTTTATTGGTCACATACACATGGTTAGCAGATGTTATTGGTCACATACACATGGTTAGCAGATGTTATTGGTCACATACACATGGTTAGCAGATGTTACTGGTCACATACACATGGTTAGCAGATGTTATTGGTCACATACACATGGTTAGCAGATGTTATTGGTCACATACACATGGTTAGCAGATGTTATTGGTCACATACACATGGTTAGCAGATGTTATTGGTCACATACACATGGTTAGCAGATGTTACTGGTCACATACACATGGTTAGCAGATGGTATTGGTCACATACACATGGTTAGCAGATGTTTATTGGTCACATACACATGGTTAGCAGATGTTATTGGTCACATACACATGGTTAGCAGATGTTTATTGGTCACATACACATGGTTAGCAGATGTTATTGCGAGTGTGGCGATGTGCTTATGCTTCTAGATCCGACAGTGCAGCAGTATCTAACAGGTAATATTTAACAGTTCCGCAACAAATCCTAACATCTAAGAATTTCTACAACATAACCTAATACACACAATCTAGTAAAGGAATGGGATGAGAATATATTAGTATAAAATATATGGATGAGCAGTGACAGAGTGGATAAGATGCTATAGATAGTAAAGAATAGATAGTAAAGAATAGATAGTAAAGAATAGATAGTAAAGGATAGATAGTAAAGAATAGATAGTAAAGGATAGATAGTAAAGGATAGATAGTAAAGGATAGATAGTAAAGGATAGATAGTAAAGAATAGATAGTAAAGAATAGATAGTAAAGGATAGATAGTAAAGAATAGATAGTAAAGGATAGATAGTAAAGAATAGATAGTAAAGGATAGATAGTAAAGAATAGATAGTAAAGGATAGATAGTAAAGAATAGATAGTAAAGAATAGATAGTAAAGAATAGATAGTAAAGAATAGATAGTAAAGAATAGATAGTAAAGAATAGATAGTAAAGGATACGGGGGGGGGCGCTCCCTCTGCTGTTTCCTGAAGTCCACGATTATCTCTTTTGTTTTGCTGACATTGAGTGAGAGGTTATTTTCCTGACACCACACTTCGAGGGCCCTCACCTCCTCCCTGTAGGCTGCCTCCTTGTTGTTGGTAATCAAGCCTACCACCGTAGTGTCGTCTGCAAACTTGATGATTGAGTTGGAGGCGTGCATGGCCACGCAGTCATGGGTGAATAGGGAGTACAGGAGAGGGCTGAGAATGCAGCCTTGTGGGGCCCCAGTTTTGAGGGTCAGTGGAGTGGAGATGTCGTTTCTGACCTTCACCACCTGGGGGCGGCCCGTCAGGAAGTCCAGGACCCAGTTGCACAGGGCGGGGTCAAGACCCAGGGTCTCAAGCTTAATGAAGAGTTTGGAGGGTATTATGGTGTTGAATGCTGAGCTGTAGTCAATGAACAGTATTCTTACATAGGTATTCCTCTTGTCCAGATGTGATAGGAAAGTGTGCAGTGTGATGGCGATTGTGTCGTCTGTGGACCTATTGGGGCGGTAAGCAAATTGGAGTGGGTCTAGTGTGACAGGTAGGGTGGAGGTGATATGCTCCTTTACTAGTCTCTCAAAGCACTTCATGGTGACAGAAGTGAATGCAACGGAGCAATAGTCATTTAGTTCAGTTACCTTAGCTTTCTTGGGAACAGGAACAATGGTGGCCATCTTGAAGCATGTGGAGACAGCAGACTGGGATAGGGATTGATTGAATATGTCCATAAACACACCAGCCAGCTGGTCTGCGCATGCTCTGAGGACGCGGCAAGAGATGCCGTCTGGTCCCGCAGCCTTGCGGGGGTTAACACGTTTAAATGTTTTACTCACGTCGGCCACGGAGAAGGAGAGCCCACAGTCTTTGTTTACGGGCCGCGTCGGTGGCACTGTATTGTCCTCAAAGCGCGCAAAGAAGTTGTTCAATTTGTCTGGAAGCAAGACGTTGATGTCCGCGACGGGGCTGGTTTTCTTCTTGTAATCCGTGATTGTCTGTAGACGCTGCCACACATGTCTCCTATTTGAGCCGTTGAATTGCGACTCCACTTTGTCTCTATACTGATGCTTTGCTTGTTTAATTGTATTATGGAGGGAATAACAACACTGTTTGTATTCGGCCATGTTTCCAGTCGCCTTGCCATGATTAAATGCGGTGGTACGTGCTTTCAGTTTTGCGCAAATGCTGCCATCAATCCATGGTTTCTGGTTAGGGAAGGTTTCAATAGTCACAGTGGGTACAACATCTCCTATACACTTCCTTATAAACTCGCTCACCGAGTCAGCGTATACATCAATGTTATTGCCTGAGGCTACCTGTAACATATCCCAGTGATCGAAGCAATCTTGAAGCGTGGAATCCGATTGGTCAGACCAGCGTTGGATAGACCTAAGCATGGGCGCTTCCTCTTTTAGTGTCTGCCTATAGGAGGGGAGCAACAAGATGTAGTCATGGTCGGATTTGCTAAAAGAAGGGTGGGGGAGGGCCTTGCATGCATAGCGAAAGTTAGAGTAGCAATGGTCGAATGTGTTACTAGCTCATGGATTGCAATCAATATGCTGATAGAATTTAGGTAGCCTTGTTCTCAAATTATCTTTGTTAAAATCCTCTGCTACAATAAATGCAGCCTCAGGATATATGGTTTCCAGTTTGCATAAAGTCCAGTGAAGTTCCTTGATGGCCGTCTTGGTATTCGCTTACGGGGAGATATACACAGCTGTGACGATAACCGAGGAGAGTTCTCTTGGGAGATAATAAGGTTGGCATTTGATTGTGAGGAATTCTAGGTCAGGTGAACAAAATGATTTGAGTTCTTGTCTGTTGTTACAATTACACCATGAGTCATTAATCATGTAACATACACCCCCCACCCTACCTTACCGGAGAGATATTTATTCCTGTCGGCATGATGCACTGAAAATCCTGTTGGCTGTACGGACTCCGACAGCATGTCCCCAGCTAGCCATGATTCCATGAAACAGAGTATGTTACAATCCCGGATATCTCTATGGAAAGCAACTCTTGCCCTGATTTTGGCGACTTTGTTAACTAGGGACTGGACATTAGCGAGTAATATACTCGGAAGCGGTGGGTGGTGTGCGCGCATCCGAAGTCTCACTAGAAGACCGCTCTGGCACTCTCTCCTCCGACGGAGTTGTTATGGGTCGGCCTCTGGAATCAGTTAAAATGCCCTGGGAGGTGCAGACAAAGGATCCGCTTTGGGAAAGTCGTATTTCTGATCGTAGTGCTGGTTGTGCTGTTAAGTTGATGTTTCTCTGATATCCAATAGTTCTTCCCGGCTGTATGTAATAACACTTAAGGTTTTCTGGGCTAATAATGTAATAAATAATACATAAAGAATACAAAATACTGCACAGGACTAGAAGCGAAGCTGCCATCTCTATCGGCACCATCTTGCTTTTTAATCTAGGCACTCTGTGTACATTGAAGGGACAGCCATGCTGCCCTGTTCTGAGCCAATTGCAATTTTCCTAAGTCCTTCTTTGTGGCACCTGACCACACGACTGGACAGTAGTCCAGGTGTGACAAAACTAGGGCCTGTAGGACCTGCCTTGTGGCTAGTGTGTTAAGAAGGCAGAGCAGCACTTCATTATGGACAGACTTCTCCCCATCTTAGCTACTGTTACATCAACATGTTTTGACCATTACAGTTTACAATCCAGGGTTATTCCAAGCAGTTAAGTCACCTCAATATGCTCAATTTTCAAATTCTTCATTACAAGATTTCGTTGAAGTTTAGGGTTTAGTGAATGATTTAACCCAAACACAAGGCTTTTAGTTTTTGAAATATTTAACCTCTTGACGGTCACCTAGGATAGGGGGCGCTACAGCGATTTATTTTTTACTCAAACTCAGAAGCTAGGATATGCATATAATTAATACTTGTGGATAGAAAACACCCTAAAGTTTCTAAAACTGTTTGAATGGTGTCTGTGAGTATAACAGAACTCATATGGCAGTCAAAACCCCGAAACCGATCGTAACAGGATGTGGAATTCTGAATTGCGGACTCAACTTCATCACTTTGCCTATAAATCACACCGTGAGCAATGGTTCATTGAGCACTTCCTATTGCTTCCACTAGATGTCCCCAGTCTTTACAAAGTGGTTTGAGTCTCCTACTGTGAAAACTGACTGAATGAGACGCTGTGGAAAGTGGTCACATGAGGAGGGCCATCACCATTATGACGCCGGCGCCCCTGGCTACCCTCCCCTTTCGAAACGTTTTGAAAGACAATGCAATCGTCCCCCTTGAATCTTATTGGAGCTCTGGTTGAAAAAGGCCCTAAAGATGTATGTTATACAACGTTTGACATGTTTGAGCGAACCTAAAAAAAAAAAAAAAGCATTTTATTGAAAGAGGAGTCCTGCGGCCGAAGGAAGTTTTGGAGCAGCCTTCAGAACGCGCTAACAAGAACAAGCTATTGGGACGTAAAGGATTAACTTTTTCGAACAAAAATAAATTTGTTGTGGACCTGGGATTCCTGGAAGTGCTTTCTGATGGAGATAATCAAAGGTGAGGGATTATTGACAATAGTATACAAGAGTAGATTTGATATGCGATTGTTCCAAGATGGCGCTGACCTGTAACGGTAGCCTATTTTTCTGAATATCGCATCCCCTTTTATCGCAAAGTGTGATTACCCAGTAAAGTTATTTTTAAATCTGGCATTACAGGTGCTTTCAAGAGATATTCATCTATAAATCTTAGAATGACAATATTACATTTTTAAAATGTTTTCGAATAGTAATTTAGTAAATTGTAGCGCTGTTTCACCGGATGCATTTGAGGGAAAATAGTTAGTCAACGTCATGCGCCGATGTAAAATGCTGTTTTTATATATAAATATGAACTTTATCGAACAAAAGAATGCATGTATTGTGTAACATGATGTCCTAGGAGTGTCATCTGATGAAGATTGTCAAAGGTTAGTGCTGCATTTAGCTGTTTTTTGGTTATTTGTGATGCATGTGGTTGGTCGGAAAATGGCTATGTGGCTACTTTTACGATATACTCCTCTAACATAATCTAATGTTTTGCTTTTGCTGTGAAGCCGTTTTGAAATCGGACAACGTGGTTCAATTCAGGAGAGGTGTATCTATAAAATGATATAACATAGTCCTATATTTGAAAAAATATATATATAAAATTTTGTTATGCTAATGGAGATAGGATTTTTCGCTGGATGTCGAGCCCGACCAGGGGTTAAGACAAATGTATTTCTTGCCACCCATTCTGAAACTGACTGCAGCTCTTTGTTAAGTGTTGCAGTAATATCACGCCTTGTAGTAGCTGACGTGTATAGTGTTAAGTCATCTGCATATATAGATTTTACTCAAAGCCAGTGGCATGACATTAGTAAAGATTGAAAAAGTAAGGGGCCTAGACAGCTGCCCTGGGGAATTCCTGATTTTACCAGGATTACGTTGGAGACGCTTTCATTAAAGAACACCCTCTGTCTTCTGTTAGACATCGATAACGTCAAAAGCCGCACTGAGGTCATCAAGTTCTCTCAGACAATCATATCCACTAGTGCAAACCGTAACAAAACGTTTCACAATGGAAACGAGAGTTTCGATTGGACAAGTTCAGGTACAGTATGTCCCTCCCCGTTTGTTTCCGTTTGGTTCCTAGTGAATACACCCCAGTACTCCCTTCCCATGTCAACAACACAGCCCTGGCCTCCATCACTTACTTTATAGTTTCCTTTATGTCCACCATCTCAACACTTATAACCCTCCCATATCCAGCCCTTCATTATTGTCTTTATGTATTTCTGTGGTGGACTTTTCTTCCTTAGATCACTCATCTTAATAACTGAACATCTTGTCGCCGCTATAAAGACAACCTGTACTCCTTATCCATGTCCTCTTGTCTTAGAACATTGCAGCGGGACCTTCTCTGTGACTCTCTGGAGTGGGTCCATATGCCTCAGAGGAAGGCTCTATCTATTTCTCTCTCTCTCTTTGACTATCTCACTGCTCTCGCTCTCTCTCTCTCTCTGGCGTGAGTCCATGTGCCTCAGAGGAAGTCTCTTCGTCTCTCTCTCTCTCTTTGTCTCTCTCGCTTTCTCTTTGTCTTTCTCTCTGTCTCTCTCTCTCTCTCTCTCTCTCTCTCTCTCTCTCTCTCTCTCTCTCTCTCTGTACAGGCTCATGACGTGACCGGTTACTCATCTATCTCCCATTGTAAGACACATGCACACAGAACAGAAACACACACAGGACAGTGAACCAGCATGATGCCGTTAAACAACGTCTCCGATTCAGCGAGGCAGAGCTTATAGCTACATGCACGACTTCCTCAGTCTCTGCTTCAGTGTCTTCTAGACAACGCTGCCAATTATCAGTGAAGTAACGGGCAAGAATGCACCGATCAAGCTTTTCTCTGTGTGTATGTTCTGTATGCGGTACCTCTTTGTGACAGCAACAAGGACAGTATCTGTTTTGTGTATATCTGTAAGTCTGTGTTTGTTACCTGCTGCAGAGAGATGGTGGGCCCCAGTGCGGTGTGGTGGAGCTAGGTGCACTGATGCTGTGTGTTAAGGCTCTGTGTGGGGTCTGGGGGCCCACAGGCCTCTCTCCCTGGCTGTCCACAGGGTCTGGTAGGTCCACAGAACAGGACTTGGTGGTGGGGCTGGAGACAGGGGTCCCCTGGACTGGAGGGGAGTGGCAGGGAGAGGCCAGAGGTGATATGTGAGAAGAGGGGTAACCTGAAGAGAAAACAGGGTTATTAGGAGGGAAGACTGGTTGAATGAAATGTAACAAATCAGATCACGATTTAAACAAAGACAAAATAGAAATTGCACATACTGCCCACACACAAGTGCACATACTGCCCACACAGGCACACACACACACTGAATGGACAGAGAATGGGTTAACCCGTCTCTTGCATCTCCTACATGGCCCCGTAACATTTGAATCATTCTAAATGACCTGTTCTGTTCTGATGGGACACAAATGTCACTCTCTGTTTGTCACTCAAAGTGTCTACACACACAAACACGCACACACACACCTGGTCTGGTCATTCGTCTGTTGTAGAGGTGGTTGGAGGTGGCTGAAGCAGCGTAGGAGGCAGACATGGAGCGACTCTTCGAGATGGTGAGCATTACAGAGCTGTTCCACGACTCACTGTTCACCATGCTGGAAAACACACAGGATATCAAAACCTCAGTAAGTCACAATACTCTAACACACAGGATATCACAACCACAGACTGTCTGCACTGTAAAAGGAAGCAGTCTGTTGAACGTTGTTATGGTGAACTGTGTTGCTTTTCACAATTAAACAGAGCATCTATTCAACTTACATTGTCCCTGAAGAGTGGCAGATCAGACACCACCATAATACCGTCACCTCCACAACATGAACCCCCCCCCAACATGAACCCTATCTAGAATCTAAAAGGGTTCTTCCGCTGTCTCCATAGGAGAACCCTTTGAATAACCCTTTTGGGTTCCATGTAGAACCATTTCCACAGAGGGTTCTACATTGAACCCAAAAGGGTTCTATCTGGAACCAAAACGGGTTCTCCTATGTGGTCAGCCGAATAACTCTTTTTTCTATGAGTGTACTGGGTGGTGACCCCAGCAGTATTTTAAGCCTGCTCTGACATACAGGATAAAAATCTCCCTGGGACATTTATTCTCGAACGTTTAGTCTCCAGGAAGCCGCCAAAGAGCCAGACTGAAGTCTGCAGATACCGATCTGACTTCAGCATTAATTGTTCAACTCTGACCTTCAACCAATATCTCAAACAGAGGAACAATTTAGATGATAAATAATTGCACCAAAAGGCATGTTGTTTTGGCCAGAACAACACAGATTGGTCCCCGGGGAGAACAGCCAGTTCTGAGCCTGACACAAAGTGGAAATGGAATGAATCCCAAAAGTGGTGTGCATTCTCATCTGTATGTCTCAAACAATGTTATCATGTCAGGTTAGGTGGTTTATTCTGCATATTTCTTACACATATTCTTACACATAAACCAAATCTTTAGGATCTACAAAGTGCTAGGAGGTAGGGGTTAGAGAGTATAGGGTAGGAAGTAGAGGACTAGGGTCAGTTTAGGATTGGCCAAGACTGCTGGATGCTAAAACTCAGTCTCTGTACAGATGTAGGCCAGCTGCCTTGGAGGAGCACTCCACAGGACTGGAGCCACAAACAGACCAGTCTCCTTCAAAGATAGACATACACATATAACACCCTACATTCTCCAGTTCAAACTCCCACATGACCCATCCATCATTCACCACTAAGAAAATATATCAGTGTTGCACGTGCATTATAGGTCTAATATTTCACTATTGTGACGGGCCATAAAGGAGGAGGTTTTGCAGTTGGGGAGGACCTTATGAGGACCGCTGGCCTCAGGATGACCCCTAACGAGAAGCTACTCGACCAGCAGGAAGCAAGTCTGAGGTCTGGATGTAAAGAGAGAGAGGGAAAGGAGTGAGAGAGTGAGAAAGAGGGAAAGAGGGAAAGAGAGAGGGGCGAGAGAGAAAGAGGAGAGAGGGAAAGAAGAGGGGAATGTGTGTGTGAGAGAGAGAGAGATGGAGAGAAAAGGGTAGTAGGGGATAGTGTAGGCTACCTGCATGGTGGACTGTCGTGGAGGGGTTTGATGCTGGCAGAGCGGTCTCTGTGTACAGGTCCTGGTTCTATGGTGGGAAGACCTGTAGCTGAGGTGGTGGTGGTCCATGTAGAGGAGATCCTTCTCAGCAGGCCTGGAGGCAGGCTCCGTCTCAGACGCTACAACACACACAGACACACATCCAATTGTGTGTCAGGTCCAGTTCTCTGGACAGCCAATCAAATCAAATCAAATGTTATTTGTCACATACACATATTTAGCAGATGTTATTGTGGGTGTAGCAAAATGCATCGACTTGTAAACATTTGATTCTCTACTGTGCACCAACAGCAACCTGGACGGAAGACCAGAGGTCCACCTCTACAGACAAACATTATGAAAGGAGAAGAACATTTGAGGTGGGCAGATGATGGCTTTCCGGTTGATAAGGGAACGTGACTGATGGCAGACCTGGAGGAATGTCCCCAGAATCATGTGACAAAAAAATGTGGCCAAAACAAATCTGTGCCAGGTCAAATCTTCCAATGACTACATGATTCATTATTATCAGTTCAAATAACATAGCACATGCTTGAGAGATTAGTTTGGATGAAAAAAGGGTTGTGATGATACAAAGCACACTGCAAAGTCTAGTGCTAACTTAATCTTAATGAAAGTCATTTTATCTATGATTTGGATAGATATGTTTTAAAGTAGAGGATAAAAGCACCATTGTTCATTGACTAAAGAGAGAGGGAACAGAACCAGAGAAAAGCCTTTCTGACAGGAACATTAATATTTCACTCTTTCCTGGGCTTGTATGTGTGTATGCATATGTACGTGTGTGTGTGTGTGTGTATGCATGTGTGTGTGTGTGTGTGTGTGTGTGTGTGTGTGTGTGTGTGTGTGTGTGTGTGTGTGTGTGTGTGTGTGTGTGTGTGTGTGTGTGTGTGTGCGCCTCCCGGCATATTAATCCATCTGAAACACACACTCCCTGTGGATACCGGGACAGTCTTGTCACCCTACTCTTTCTAAAGCCTCTCTCTCAGGACCATGGATTAGTATTTCCATTGGTTATAATATGAGTACAGTCATTGTCATCCTTATGACATTCATATGACCTGACGGTGAGATAGACACAGTGTGATTGGCTCACAGACTCAGAGGCTCGGTGCAGGATTTAAAGGGTTACGGAGGTCCAGATGTCTGATGCTATCGAGGTGAACCATGTCTCGTTCAGTTACTCACAAAGACAGTCTGTGTCACAGCCAAGGGGGAGGGGTCAAGTCTCATTCTATCAAAGTCTGGCCCACTTCCTCATATCACCCCTGGTTTGTGTCTAATGGGCTCACCTCATTGAATCTATTCTGAAATCTATCTGGGTCTAATAGCATCTCAATAATACTTTGCGATGCATAAAGTACTAGTGAATAAAAGTATATTGAACAAAAATATATAAGCGAAATGCAACAGTTAACGATTTTACTGAGTTACAGTTCATAGAAGGAAATCAGTCAAATGAAATCAATTCATTAGGCCATAATCTATGGATGTCACAAGACTGAGCAAGGGCGCAGCCATGGCTGGGCCTGGGAGGGCATAGGCCCACCCACTTGGGAGCCAGACCCACCCACTAGGGAGCCAGGCCCAGCCAATCAGAATGACTTTTTCCCCACAAAAAAAGGGCATTATTACAGACAGAACTACTCCTGAGTTTCATCAGCTGTCCGGGTGGCTGGTCTCAGATGATCCAGCAGGTGAATCCAGATGTGGAGGGCCTGGGCTGGCATGGTTACACGTGGTCTGTGGTTGTGAGGCCGGTTAGATGTACTGCTAAGTTCTCTAAAATTACATTGGAGGCGGCTTATGGTAGAGAAATAACATTACATTCTCTGGCAGCAGCTCTGGTGGACATTCCTGCAGTCAGCATGCCAATTGCACGCTTCCTCAAAATTTGAGACATCTGTGGTGTTGTGTGGTGTGACAAAACGGCACCTTTTATTGTCCCCAGCACAAGGTGCACCTGTGTAATGATCATGCTGTTTAATCAGCTTCTTGATATGCCACACCTGTCAGGTGGATGGATTATCTTGGCAAAGGAGAAATGCTCACTAACATGGATGTAAACAAATTTGTGCACTAAATTTGAGAGAAATAAGCTTTTTGTGCATATGGCAAATTGTGGGTTAGGGTTAGGTTTTATTTTAACTCATGAAACATGGGACCAACACTTTACATGTTGAGTTTATATTTTTGTTCAGTATATTTAATAAAATTAATATACTTTCTGGTGAGAGTGCCTTAGTTTAAGAATACGCCTGGGATGCTGAACTTGAAGCTATTTGTTTGTTTTTCACCACAGTCTAATACAAAACATTGGTTTGGCTGCATTTGTCCAAGGAAAAGGGTTTTGGGGAGCATTCAAGCATAAATAACTTTTCTAATCTAAACCCATTATCGTCAGAGGTACACAGTGCAAGCAAAACAGCTTTTCCTCTGGACTGCATTTAGCTAGTCTCTCTCTGTCCTAGGCCCTTAGGCCCTCAGACCGAGTTACCACCGACACACACATGGATGTGGACACACACACACACACACACACACACACACACACACACACACACACACACACACACACACACACACACACACACACACACACACACACACACACATACACACACACACACACACAGTCCCATTCAGGAGGGAAATCCCAAAAAAAGAAAACTCCAATATTCCGGAGTAGCACATCTCTTCTCTGGAATTTCAGAAAGTGTTTTGTCTAGCAGACCGAGCTTCGCGACGTTGAAACGGCTCTTATACAAGAAACAGAGACGGAACTGCACAACCAGACATCCCCTTAAACAAACCAGTATTCTGATCCGAGGGAAGGAGGAAGGAAGTAAAGGAGCAGTGAGGACTGGGTAGCAGATGTAAGGGCCTCACCTCCTAACTACGACCTTCTCTAAATTGTGTTTTGATTACTTTTAACCATCAGAGAGAGTAAGGGGGGGGGGTGAACTCACGTTCCTTATGTTGGACGGACACCGTTTTATTCAGATAGACTCTGTGTTGACACAGGTGTGGAGAACCCCAGATAAAACAGCAGCAGCTCAGGAACCAGAGGCTCTCAGTGGTGTTTGTCTGCACTCAGAAATGCCAGAATATCACCTTTAATTCACAGGCCGAGAGTCTGGAGTGAGTGGAGCCCAGAAATGTGGTCAACAGTCTAGCTTGGAGAGTAGAGCGCTACAGTATCAGATACAGTAGATGGTGAGATAGCACAGAGGAGGAGACAGATTGGTAGTGGAGTCTAGACGGCTGACGTAAAGCTAAACCCACGTGTGCGCAGTAGTTATAAGGAGTAGGGTAAGGGTTTGGGGACCGATACAGGAGCTATATGTCTGTAAAAAAATGGCTGTGATGATATAATGACCCCAGAGATGTAATTCAATTCAAGTAAAAAAATGTATCGCATTTGACCGAATACACAGCATACACTCGGCATTATGGCTATGTTCATAGTTGACTAGCCGCAATGACTAGTGCAATGCTTTGGTGTCCATGAGCCATACCACGAACCATCACCTGACAAGGAAAAACTGGGCCCTAGTTACAGCCTACATAACCCTACAGTAACTACATCAGCAGAATCAATAAAGATTTCAATGAGGCTGTTTAAGCTTGTCTGGGTATCCTGCAAAGCATCACACACGCTTTATTTAGTCTCACCTCCGCACTAAGTGCCTGCATGCATTTTGAAGTGCTGGCCTTGTAAAACATTAAAAGCCTTCTGTGGGAATGTGCGTCACTGCTCACTACATTATAGGGTCTTTCCAGCATGGGGAGGTGAAATGGGGATGTGTGTGTGTGTGTGGACGAGGTTGAGAGGAGGCATGGTGTGTGTGTGTGTGTGTGTGTGTGTGTGTGTGTGTGTGTGTGTGTGTGTGTGTGTGTGTGTGTGTGTGTGTGTGTGTGTGTGAGAGAGAGAGAGAGAGAAGTGCTAACTAACAGAAAATATTAACTTTCAAAGCTCAAAGCGTTCTCATTGAAAAGTTAGTTCATTAAATCAGCAGAATAAACATTTTCTGATTTTTCATGCGCGCACAAAACCCGTGTGGGTGTATGTACGTGTTTATGCGTACATACTATACATACTTACATGTGTCTATAAAAGTACAGTAGCCTTTACCTTTGGGATGGCCAGTTTCTCTCTCTCTGGCCAGTCCTCGGAGTCAGAGCAGGTGTGTGTGTCGCCGAGTGCCTGCAGAGGGCTGATTCGAGGCCGATGCAGCGGCTGCAAACTGATCTGGGTACTGAGCAGGTTACTAACAGCCCGCAGGGAACTGCAGGTGTTGGGGGGCAGAGAGGGGTCCGCCAGCAGGTCTGAGATCAATCCATGGGCTTCCCCCATCACCGCTATGTCCACCAACACACTGGTGCCCGACGACTTAAGGAAAAGAGAAGGAGGGAGAGAGGGGGTGGAGAGAGAGAGAAAGAGGGAGGGAGAGAGAGAGAGGGAAGTAGAAGGGACAAGAAGCGAGGGAGTGTAGGGGAGAGAAAGACGGTCAGTTAGCGCATCTCCTGTTCAGGAAAGCTGACGCGGTGCAAACATGACCCTATTACTTTGCTAGGCAGACGTCACGTCATGCTGACGCACAACGTTTCTGCCTCTGCCCTGATACGTACCTGTGTGTAGGGGGGGATTGCAGAGGAGGAGAGACAAAGAGCGCCAACAATGAGGATAAGAGAGAGGGGGGAGAGATATTAAAGGGAGTAATGGGGGAAGGAGGGGACGTTATATCCTCCTTTAACTAAGGAATCTACATTCATCCCATACATATCCCAGGACAGTGTGTGTGTGCGTGCTTCTGTGTCACTCCAGCACCCATTAACAACTGTGTATTGGCAAGGCCGTGATAGAATAGACAGACCAGTGGTTGCTGTGGCAACAGACTAGCTTCTGTGGGTCACACACACATACTAAACACGCTGTTTGTGACAGGGGCCTCTATGTTTTGGCAGCCAGATGCATGCACTATGAAATCTGACATTAAAGCAGACAGGAAGCCATGTCGGGGAGACAGTTTCACAGCAGGACACTGCTCTTCAATGGGATGTCTTTGCATCTGCAACACATGTTATCCATTTTGGAGCCCATTGAGGTGGGCTCCTGCCAGTGTAAAGCTGGAACTAACAAAGACAGCTATGGCTCAAGACAAAACTTGCTCAACACACAGAGACACATAGAAATAAAATGCATAAAATGTTCAGACCAAACGCCAGGCTACCACACTACTGCTAGCACTAGTGAAGATAATATTTAGATATGATAGATCTCTTATTAAGATGATGGAAGAGCGGCTGACTTTGTTTACTCTCTAAGCATGGAAGCAACTAATCTTATCCAAGACAACTCCTAACTCCATACGAATCCACACAGCTGTGTGTACTGAGGCAATAAAGGTTAAGCTTCCGCTCGATGGTCACATACACACGGGCACGCTCGCACACACACGCAAACACACATTGTTTTTTAAATTGCTTTGGTGCAAGTCTGTGGTAAATTATTACAACTCTTCGTACCAAACTCAAAACAGGTCATCAAAAAGGCATTTTTTTCTAAAAGTACAACACAACAAATCATACAGTCAACTTTTCACAAAACTTAAGTGTTTCATCTAGAAATACATGTTTCACATTGCAATACATGTTCATACAATGCTCACCTTACTTCTATGATTCTATTCTCTTTTGTTAAAATACATTTTACTATCAGGGGCTTTCAGACCAAATTGTTTTTTCCTAACTTTTTTTTTTTTTTACCTCTTAGTGTGGTTTGTTTGGACTGGTGTGAACACTATCCACACTCAGGAGCGCACTATACGCTCCGTGGTTCGATCCAAAAGGGTCTCGGTCCAATTCAATTCCTAAGGTGGTGCGGTTCGCTGCAGGTGAGAACGCAGTCTGGACCAAAGACAGGAAAATAACCCAAGTTGCGCATTATCATTGGTTGTTTGACTGCGAGCATTTGATGAAATACACACATGATCATAACTTGAGATCTCTGAAATATTCTGCTAATATCAGGGCATTTATGAGCGCATCCGATGCAGGTTAGGGGAGACCGGGTCTATACCGGGGAAATAGGCTACTGAATATATTCATGTTGCAGTTAGAGTGGTTTGCGTTGTTTCCTTTAAGGCATGTTGTTGGAAGACCAAAGCGAAAGTAATATGAAGATTGGGACGCACAAGTGATGCTTTATGGTAATCCTAAATGGATTTAGCTCGAGCATTTTTGTCCAATAAACAAATGACGTGCATAGACAAGTGGTTGTTTAGGAATTTCTGTTCAATTTACAATTTTGGCAATGTAAAACCAACTGGACCAAATGACAAAAATACAATGTAATAAATAGTCAGACTCTGATTCGAACTATAGCTCAAAACGATGTGTGAAACGCCTTTAATCCGACTGCTCTTAATTGATGATCACTTCAACGTTTGGTCAATGTATAGAATTTTACATGTAAACTGGTTTGTTCACTACATATCTTGAGACCTACATGATGAAAATGTAGTGTTAGGTGTTAATTTTCAGAGTAAAAACGTCATGGACACTATGAAAGCTTAACCAAGTTTATTCTTCCCAGAGGATCAATACAGCTGCATTAGACAAAAACATTGTTCACATAAGCACTGACATTTAACCCTTTCTCTATGTTGAGTCTCCTCCGACACATCTGAACAAACATTGTATCTTTATTGCTTAAGCAGGAAACTAAGTAATATGGGCCATAAACTTTTATTTCTCCCTTAACGTGACCTGACCTGATCTCGACCCCCCTTCATCACTAATCCATGGCTCTCCCCTTATCAATGCCTGCCACATGTGATCGCTTTCCCTACACTCAGTACATTCCAAGCTTAATTGCCCGCACCATATACTTTCCTCCTACAGATAACCATTAACCTCTGGTGTAGCCCCTAGGCTATGGCATTTCTCTATTACAACTAATGATTAATAAGGATTTAAAGTTCATCAATCCAAACCTATCAGTATGTAAAGTAGAAACAAGTATGATATATACTCGAATGTACTACTATGATGATGACTGGTATGATTTTACTTCACACAAAGTTTTTTTTTTAATCTGAGAGACAAGATCAGAAATGAGCTGTATATATCAAATCACAGTTTATTGGTCACATACACAGATTAGTAGATTACAGTAGGTGCAGCGAAATGCTTGTGTTTCTAACACCTACAGTGCAGTAATACAATATCAACACAATACCAATATGCAAATAATCCAGAAAGTGCAAAACAAGAAAACAAATCTATCGCCTATACAGTAAACATGTATCCAAAGTCTAGCATGCTTTAATAAAATTGGCCAATACACTACTGTAATATATTCCATTTACATAGCTGACAGTTTGACCCAGAGTGACAAGAGTCCACACATTTTGCTATGTGACCCCAGTGGGAATTGAACCAACAACTCTGGTGTTGCTAGTGCCATGCTCTTATGAACTGAGCCACGTACAGGACCACTAACTGCCATCCCCAGGAGTCACTGGAGACTAGACTAAACTAATCTAACGCATCATAATAGTACACTGTTACAGTAGTGATCATTGCTGGCTGGTGTGTGCGTGTGTGTGCGTGTGTGTGTGTGTGTCCATTTACGTGTGTGTGACTGCTCTACTCCTACAGAGGTGATAATTGTATAAATAACCTAGGGAGTGATGGGAGAGGATGAGAGCAGCCTGGATAGCAGTGACTAACTCAATCACACAGGGACAGTAGAGGGAGTCACCATAACAATAACACAACATGACAACTCCACAGCTACCTGGCTATGTCTGGTGAGTGTTGGTGACACATTCAGTGGAAGAGTGGAAGCGCTGGTGTCTTATGTCGAAACCCCCTGTATTTGTCACTTGTGAAATCTGAGGCACCAGGCAGCAACATCCCCTGCTAGGACCGAGTGTTGTGAAACCCTGTTCTATTTACCACAATTAAGACAAGAGGGACATATGGTGTTTTATCTTGTTTTTTGGAGATGGAGATGGACCTTATTCCTGGAAGTCCAGGCGTTAGACAAAACTTTACAATAAATCCATGTTGAGTTTCCTGAGCCCACCCAACAGCAGTCGCCAGGGCGGATCAGTGTATTGACCTGTTAACCAATACAGCACATGCTTCATGTCAAAAGGTCATCCATGTCGTGTCAGAGTAGACCCATAATGGGCACCTCCTGTCATAGCAGAGTTGAGCCATAATGGACACCTGGACGCCAGTTGCCTGTCAATGTCAACATGCCGCTCTCGCCGCAACTTTGATCTCATAGTTTCCCTTCGAAATTCAACGTATTATGGATGAACGTCTATTTTTGAAGCATTAATTCCGCGTGGTTATAGGGTTAATACAGAAACAACTCAAATGGTAACAGTTTAGACCGGGGGTATTCAACTCTTAGCCTACGAAGTTCAGAACCTGCTGGTTTTCTGTTCTACCTGATAATCAATTGCAATCAATTGTGTGTGTGGAGGAAGGCATATATCGACGTTCTCAGGACCTTTTCAAACGTCCGAAATTGAAGTTTATTCCTAGTGATCAGGCTGCTCTCCAATCTTCCTGGCCCCTACAGCTCCTTTCCTTTTACTTCTCTTTCCTTTCAGTTCCGTTCCTCTCCTCTCTCTGTACTCTCTGTTTCCGGTCTGTACCAGTTCAGCAGACAAAAAAGGTTTAGTTTAGTAAAAGGCACGTCCACAGCAGTAGGCTCTTGGATGTCGATTAAACCCCCCCCACAACTCTCTGATTCAGAGGGGTTAGGTTAAATGTGGAAGACACATTTCAGTTGAATGCATTCAGTTGTACAACTGACTAGGTATCCCCATTACCCTTTTCTTTACGGTACAGAGCATAGCTGGATTTACTGTAAGCAACATCATTAGAATCAGAGCCAAGAATCACTCTCCACAGCCCTGGGAAATAACAGACACACACACACACACACACACACACACACACACACACACACACACACACACACACACCAAACACACTCCCCAAACACACTCCCCTAACACACTCCCCTAACACACTCCCCTAACACACTCCCCTAACACACTCCCCTAACTGCCATGGCCAATTACACAGTGCTCAGGGAAAGCGTCACAACATTCAATCTGGTATTTCCTGTCCTGAATTACTGCAAAAACATAAACTGTAGAGTTTCTTTCTGACCATTCTTTCCTCTGGAACATTTTTCACACCTTCGCAACTGAGAGGAGAGGTTTTTTACCATTCATATTTCATAGTGAAGCCATTTCAACCAGGGAATCTGTGAAAGTAAATAGCCACTATAAACTGTGCTTCATAGGGTGAATCTCAATTGTCTAAAGTGGTATCCTTCCCATATCTACTTTCCTTCATACAGATGTTGGATTTTAATTTGACCTATATTGTCACAGCAAAATAAATCCTGCAGCAACAGTGTAGTCCATAATGTTGCTTGATTGGTGGATAGGCTATGTCAAAAGTATGCTACATGAAAAGTGCAATACTGTTAATATAACCGTGTCTTAGTGTGGGTTTTCATAGAATTTTCGTAAATCACAAAGTGTGTATACATTTCCTGTGGGGCAGGAACATTCTGAGCAACGAAAGAGTGATCAAATTAAGATCCTGCATCTATATGCACTGATGTGAAAGTACTGGATTTGTGAACCTAGTAGACATCCACCATATCCCTCTGCTCCCTCTGCAGGTTCGTTTTTTTCCGTCATTAATCTTGCTCTGGAGGCAGCTCTGCAGAGTGGTCACTAGCTGGCATAGCCACAAAGTCATAAAATCAGATTTTCGAAATTAAGACCAAAGAGCACATTTTAGTTTTCATACATTTTTACAATATAGCCAATTTTGACTTTGCAGCTGGCCTATCTAAACAGTTCTGCCTCCAGGACAAGACTCCTGACAATAAACGTCAACCTGCATCACTCTAACCCATTCTGTGCATTTAGGTCAGAGCAAATGAAGGAGAGGAGACAAGGAGAGGAAGCCACTATATACTATTGAGACACTGAACTAGTTAGTTGTATGACTTTGTCGATGTGTGTCTGTGTGTTTCATCACAAGTTTCAGGGTTAGATGTGGCAAAAAGGAATAGAGCGCACAGTAACTCTATATTGAGTGATTTATTTTGAGCGTGAGCGAGAGGAGAGAGGGTAAGTGGACGGGAGACCTTGCAACTCCTTTGTGTGGGAGGATTCCGCATACTCCATCTCTCTCCCCTCTCTCTATCTCTCATGTCTCTGTCGGCCTCCAATAATACTCCCTCTCAGTGTTCGGTAAACAGAGCAGCATCATAAACAACCGACCGCAGCAGAGCACAGGACGGACATTTCCCACATTCTCAGGTCAAACGGCTGTGTGATCAGATGAGATACCAGATAAATAAATCTCTCTCTCTCACACACACAAACACAGATTCAAAAACAGCACTTCGGAGATGTTTTATAGCAGTTACAGAGAGATGAAACAGGGATAGACACCGGTGTCCCACTGCTGTACAGAAACTCTTATGTAAGCAGAACAAATGATTCATCCTGATCATCTTGCTTACTTAAACACCTCATATTAACTCCTCAAACACCGTAACCCTGATGACTGACTCACCAAACAGATCGAACAGCAATGCGGAAAGAGAGAGCTAATAGATTCCTCAAAGTGGCCTGATGCTCTGATACCCTAGCTATGGGCCCTGGTCAAAAGTTGTGCACTACATAGGGAATAGGGTACCATTTGAGACGTGGCCTCTCTCTATTGCTGTGTGAAATCAGCTCAACCTGAACAAAACCCATTAGAGTTCTCTTCACTCAGGTCTTTAACGACATCCTGTGGTTGTGACATTCAACCATTACCTGGCAGTAATGGACTCCGTGTGGCTGGCTCATGTCCCTGGGAGAGAGAAAGGGAGGGACGGAGGGCATGTGCGAGGGAGAGAGAGAACGACGCTGTTGATAACAAGATAGAGAGTGTGTGCCTGTGTGTATCGCCTTTATGTGAGTATGTGTGTATTTAGGCCAATCAAGTGATAGTGGGAGCAGTTATAGCGGAGACAGAGGTCAGGGAGCAGAGCGGTATTGATCTTGATGGGTTTAAACACAGGTCGCATACAGACCAAGAACACAGAGAGGAGTCACTGAGTGTACTCACACACACACACACACACACACACACACACACACACACACACACACACACACACACACACACACACACACACACACACACACACACAGGAGAGAGCCAAGGGAAACAGCTTGTCAATATTTGTCATTGATTGAACAGCTGTAGGATTGTACAAGAAGCATGTACTGTAAACCCAGGCCTTTATTTCACAGTAACTACATTACCTATGTGATTCTGCATACAGGTTTGAAACTGTATATAGAGGAAGAAAGCTATGCAAACTAGAGGAATCCATTTTCCAGTACACTAGAGAGCAGCGTTTGTTCTTTCCATCGGAATGGGACGTGTTCTCTTCCTCTCTCTTTTTTCTCATCATTTCTCCTCCTCAGAGACACTGAAAGGCACATGAGACCAGTTCAGGCGTAAGCACGGCTGTGTGTAATGTGTGAGTGTGTGTGGTTGTGTGTGTGTGAGTGTGTGTGTACATGTATGTGTCTATGTGCACGTGTGCGTGCCTGTATGTGTGTGTGTACAGATGGTGAGCTGGGTCCACAGGCAGAACTGAGTTAGCCAGGTGGAAAATGAACAGCCCGACAGTTACAGACTGGCTGACATCCTCACTGCAGCACTCCACTATTACTACAGTCAACAATACCCTAATACGGTATTACTACAGTGCTCTACACTATTACTACAATGAACAATACTCTAATACAGTATTATTACAGTACTCGACAGTATTACTACAATCAACAATACTCTGATACGGTATTACTACAGTACTCGACACTATTACTACAATCAACAATACTCTAATACGGTATTACTACAGTACTCGACACTATTACTACAGTCAACAATACTCTGATACGGTATTACTACAGTACTCGACACTATTACTACAGTCAACAATACTCTAATACAGTATTACTACAGTACTCTAGTCTACACTATTACTACAGTCAACAATACTCTAATATAGTATTACGACAGTACTCTAGTCTACACTATAACTACAGTAAATATGACTCTAATACAGTACTACTACAGAATTCTACACTTACTACAGTCAACAATACTCTAATACAGTATTATCACAGTACTCTACACCAGGGTTCTCCAACCATGTTCCTGGAGAGCTACCCTCCTGTAGGTTTTCAATCCGACCCCAGTTGTAATTATCCTGATTCAGCTAATTATTAGAATCAGCTGTACTAGATTAGGGTTGGAGTGAAAATCTACAGGATGGTAGCTCTCCAGGAACAGGGTTGGAGAGCTCTACTCTACACTATTACTAAAGTCAATAACACTCACTGATACAGTACAACACTCACACATTCCGATAGCTACAGAACAATCAGAAGAAATTAGTCAAATAAAAGTGCAATAATAAAGCTTTGTAGTAAAGTTATCCTCCAACGAAGGGTGGTTTATCCTACTTTCAGAAGGATGAACCAGAATGGGCCGGCAGGTAGCCTAGTGGTTAGAGCATTGGACTGGTAACCGAAAGGTTGCAAGATTGAATCCCTGAGCTGACAAGGTAAAATCTGTCATTCTGCCCCTGAACAAGGCAGTTAACCCACTGTTGCTAGGCTGTCATTGAAAATAAGAATTTGTTCTTAACTGACTTGCCAAGTTAAAAAAAGGATGGCTGCTGTTTTTTGGGCTCCAAACCAATTGCGCTATTTTATGTGTATTTTCGCATTATTTGTAACTTACTTTGTACATAATGTTGATGCTACTGAAAAGAGCTTCTGGAAATCAGAACAGCGAATACTCACCTCTTTAATGAGTCTGACGAGAAGGACATAATGCTGCTCCCAGACAAGGCCCAAATCCTTGTCATTCACATGAAGAAAATAAGAAAATACAGGGGGAGGAAATCAAGAGGCATTGTGAGAATTTGTCGGCGAGTGGGTAACCCGCCTCGACCATCCGTTCTATTGGCCAATGTGCAATCACTGGAGAATAAACTGAATGAGCTCCGTTCGAGACTATCCTACCAACCGGACATTAAAAACTGTTATATCTTATGTTTCACCAAGTTGTGGCTGAACGACGACACAGATAATATACAGTTGGCTTGGTTTTCTGTGAATCGGCAAGACAAAACAGCTACGTACGGTATGACGAGGGGTGGGGGTGTGTGTCTATTTGTCAATAACAGCTGGTGCGCAATGTCTAATATTAAGGTAGTCTGGAGGTATTGCTCACCTGAGGTAGAGTACCTCATGATAAGCTGTAGACCACACTATCTACCAAGAGAGTTTTTATCTATATATTTGTAGCCGTCTATTTACCACCACAAACCGACGCTGGCACTAAGACCGCACTCAACGAGGTATAAGCCATAAGCAAACAAGAAAATGCTCATCCAGAAATGCCGTTCCTAGTGGCCGGGGCCTTTAATGCAGGCAAACTTGAATCCGTTTTACCTCATTTCTACCAATGTCACATGTGCAACCAGAGGGAAAAAAATGCCTTTACTCCACACACAGAGATGTGTACAAAGTTCTCCCTCGCCCTCCATTTGGCAAATCTGACCATAATTCTATCCTCCTGATTCCTGCTTACACGCAAAAACTAAAGCAGGAAGTACCAGTGACTCGCTCAATATGGAAGTGGTCAGATGACAAGGATGCTACGCTACAGGACTGTTTTGCTAGCACAGACTGGCATATGTTCCGGGATTTATCCAATGGCATTGAGGAGCATAGAACCTCAGTCACCGGCATCATCAATAAGTGCATCGGCGACGGTGTCCCCACAGTGATGTACCTACATATTCCAAACAGAAGCCATGGATTACAGGCAACATCCGCACCGAGCTAAAGGCTAGAGCTGCTGCATTCACTAATCTCGACGCTTAGAAGAAATCCCACTATGCCCTCTGAGGAACCATCCAACAGACAAAACTTCAAAACAGGACTAAGATTGAAACCTGCTACACTGGCTCTGATGCTCGTCGGATGTGACAGGGCTTGCAAACTATTACGGACTACAAAGGGATACCCAGCCACAAACTGCCCAGTGACGTGAACCTACCAGATGTGCTAAATGCCTTTTATGTTCTCTTCGAGGCAAGCAATACTGAAGCATGCATGAGAGCACCAGCTGTTCCGGACGACTGTGTGATCACGCTCACTCAGGTCAACATTCACAAGGCCACGGGGTCAGACGGATTACCAGGACGTGTACTCAGAGCATGCGCGGACCAACTGGCAAGTGTCTTCATTGATATTTTCAACCTCTCCCTGACTGAGTCTGTAATACATACATGTTTCAAGCAGACCACCATAGTCCCTGTACCTAAGAAAGCAAAGGTAACCTGGCTAAATGACTACCGCCCTGTAGCACTTACGTCGGTAGCCATGAAGTGCTTTGAAAGGCTGGTCATGGCTCACATCAACAACATCACCCCGGAACCTCTAGACCCACTCCAATTCAAATACCGCCCCAACAGATCCACAGATGACGCAATCTCAATCACATCCAACGCTGCCCTTTCCAATCTGGACAAAAGGAACACACACAGTTGAAGTCAGTTTTTCACAATTCCTGACATCTAATCCTAGTAAAAATTCCCTGTCTTAGGTCAGTTAGGATCACCACTTTATTTGAAGAATGTGAAATGTCAGAATAATAGTAGAGAGAATGATTTATTTCATCTTTTATTTCTTTCATCACATTCCCAGTGGGTCAGAAGTTTCATACACTCAATTTGTAATTGGTAGCATTGCCTTTCAAATTGTTTAAGTTGGGTCAAACGTTTCGGGTAGCCTTCCACAAGCTTCCCACAATAAATCGGGTGCATTTTGGCCCATTGCTCCTGGCAGAGCTGGTATAACTGAGTCAGGTTTGTAGGCATCCTTTCTTGCATACGCTTTTTCAGTTCTGCCCACACATTTTCTATAGGGTTGAGGTCAGGGCTTTGTGATGGCCACTCCAATACCTTGACTTTGTTGTCCTTAAGCCAATTTTCCACAACTTTGGAAGTATGCTTGGGGTCATTGTCCATTTGGAAGACCCATTTGCGACCAAGCTTTAACTTCCTGACTGATGTCTTGAGATGTTGCTTCAATATATCCACACAATTTCCCTAGCTCATGATGCCATCTATTTTGTGAAGTGCAGCAAAGCACCCCTACAACATGATGCTGCCACCCCCGTGCTTCACGGTTGGGATGGTGTTCTTCGGCTTTCAAGCTTCCCCCTTTTTCCTCCAAAGATAACGATGGTCATTATGGCCAAACAGTTCTATTTTTGATTCATCAGACCAGAGGACATATCTCCAAAAAGTATGATCTTTGTCCCAATGTGCAATTGCAAACCATAGTCTGGCTTTTTTATGGCGGTTTTGGAGCAGTGGCTTCTTCCTTGCTGAGCGGCCTTTCAGGTTATGTCGATATAGGACTTATTTTACTGTGGATACTTTTGTACCCGTTTCCTCCAGCATTTTCACAAGGTCCTTTGCTGTTGTTCTGGGATTGATTTGCAGTTTTCGCACCAAAGTACGTTCATCTCTAGGAGACAGAATGCGTTTCCTTCCTGAGCGGTATGACAGCTGCGTGGTCCCATGGTGTTAATACTTGCGTACTATTGTTTGTACAGATGAACATGGTACTTCTAGGTTTTTGGAAATTGCTCCCAAGGATGAACCAGACTTGTGGAGGTCTACCATTTTTTTCTGAGGTCTTGGCTGATTTCTTTTGATTTTCCCATGATGTTAAGCAAAGAGGCACTAAGTTTGAAGGTAGACCTTGAAATACATCCACAGGTACACCTCCAATTGACTCAAATGATGTCAATTAGCCTATCAGAAGCTTCTAAAGCCATTACATCATTTTCTGGAATTTCCAAGCTGTTTAAAATTACAGTCAACTTAGTAGATGTAAACTTCTGACCCACTGAAATTGTGATACAGTGAATTATAAGTACAATAATCTGTTTGTAAACAATTGTTGGAAAAATTACTTGTGTCATGAACAAAGTAGATGTCCTAACCGACTTGCCAAAACTATAGTTTGTTAACAAGAAATTTGTGGAGTGGTTGAAAAACGAGTTTTAATGACTCCAACCTAAGTGTATGTCAACTTCCGAATTCAACTGTATGTGAGAATGCTGTTCCTTGACTACTGCTCAGCGTTCAACACCATAGTGCCCACAAAGCTCATCACTAAGCTAAGGACCCTGGGACTAAACACCTCCCTTTGCAACTGGATCCTGGACTTCCCGATGGGCCGCCCCCAGGTGGTAAGGGTAGGCAACAACACATCTGCCATGTTGATCCTCAATACGGGGGCCCCTCAGGGGTGAGTTGCCAAGACTGCTTGGCCAAACACGACATGATCATTAAGTTTGCTGACGACACAACGGTCATAGGTCTGATCACCGACAGTGATGAGACAGCCTATAGGGAGGAGGTTAGAGACCTGGCCGTGTGGTGCCAGAACAACAACCTCTCCCTCAACGTGAGAAAGACAAAGGAGATGATTGTGGACTACAGGAAGAGGAGGGCCGAACATGCCCCCGTTCAAATCGACAGGGCTGTAGTGGAGCGGGTTGAGAGTTTCAAGTTCCTTGGCGTCCACATCACCAACAAACTATCATGGTCCAAACACACCAAGAATGTTGTGAAGAAAAAGATTTGTCATGGGTCCCCAGATCCTCTACAGCTGCACCATCGAGAGCATCCTGAGCGGATGCATTACCACCTGGTATGGCAACTGCTTGGCATCCGACCATAACGCGCTTCAGAGGGTAGTGCGTACAGCCCAGTACAACACTGGGGCCAAGCTTCCTGCCATCCATGACCTATATACTAGGCAGTGTGTCAGAGGAAGGCCCAAAAAATTGTCAAAGACTCCAGTCACCCAAGTCATAGACTGTTCTCTCTGCTTCCGTATGGCAAGAGCTACTGGAGCGCAAAGTCTAGGTCCAAAAGGCTCCTTAACAGCTTCTACCCACAAGCCATAAGACTGCTGAACAATTAATCAAATGGTCACCCAGACTATTTGCATTGAAACCCACCCCCCTTTGCTTTTACACTGCTGCTACTCACTGTCTATTATCTATGCATAGTCACTTTACCCCTATCTACATGTACAAATTACCTATTTTGCTAAGACTGCACAATATTCTTGCCGCTCTGCCCTGTTGTGAACTTTGGAGTAGCTTCCCCACTGTTAGGAAAGGTTAGTGTCAGGCTACCTGTGTTCTACTGACTTCAACAGGTAGTGTGAAATCATTTACATTTCAATGTATAGTTTGCCGTTAGGCAGGCACAGATCTCTTCAAATCCTCAAGGGGTGGAAGCCCAAACTGACCTGCCAGACACACTATCTTTGAAGCAGGTACAGATAACACACACACACACACACACACACACACACACACACACACACACACACACACACACACACACACACACACACACACACACACACACACACACACACACTTTATGAGCAAGTGTACTGTATACACTGTATAGAATTATCTAGCTGGCCCAAACTTAGTTCCAACATAGGCAAATATTTGGGACACCCACAATTCTTTTCACATACAATGTTTTCAACTTACATATCTGACACACATTGAGATGTTCAATTACACAGTAATTATTATTCTGTTTCTTTACATGGGATTTGAACTCACAACCTCCTGGTTCACAGCATTCTTAACTTCCTGACACACCATCACATCTGTGTCAGCTATCTGATTATTCTCTCATCATTGATTTGATTGACTTATTTCAGGGTTTTCTGTTTTAATGTAAATCCTTAATCACTATGATAAATCAAATAGTTTTCCTTGAGTTGACTTTTAACAGAGCTGATATTCACTTTGAAGTGTAAAGTATAGGAATACAGGTGAAACCAGTCATTGACACAGACGTGGCGTAGCTGGAAGCTTGGAATTCTATGAACCAAGTGGTTGTGAGTTCCAATCCCAGGTGAGGACATGTTGAATAATAATTTCCATATAAATGCACAATGTAATCAAGTATGTTGAAAACATTCTGTGTTAAAAGCACAATTTCAATGCGTGGGCGTCCCTAACTTAAGTTCTCTCACGTTAAAGCTATGTTAGGGCTAACTAAAAATGTTATGTTCAGGTAACACTTTGACCGAAAAGTTTAGTAAACTATAAAAGTCTGTGGAACCAGTCACTAAATAAAAAGAGCCCACCTGTTTGGGAGGATGGGTGGTCTCCCGATAGCGTCTCATGGTACCCGACGTGTACGCCTTGTTCATCATAACCACAATGCACGCAACCAGCAACCAATGCCAAACACTAAACACCCGATGCCCGACTCCTATCTCTTCCTCTCAGCCGCAGTAGCTGTCTTCCTGTGGCGTCTGTCCTCCTCAGAAAGTAAGCCGTCACTCCTCTCCTCTTCTCTCCCTCTCTCTTTTCCTTCCTCTCTCACACCCTTCTCTCCTCTGCCCCACTGTACCACTTATGCAGTCAGTCCCAACAACCCTCTGGCCCTCGCCTGCTCCTGCCTCAGCCAATCCTGTGAGAGAATGCTCCTAGGTGCTCCTCCACTCGTCGCTCCGCCGAGGTGGGCAGACAGACAGGAAGCATTTATATAGAAAATAGCCTGTTGCTAGGAGACGCTGGGGCAAAGAGCAAAGTGAGTCCTACACAATAAAAATAGTTCTTTGGGTTAAATTGGACGCAACAACGCGTCATCCCGTCCTACGCGTTTCCCTTTTATTATTAATAGTGTGAAAAGACGGGAAAGAATACAAGTGGGTTATTTGCATTAGTAAAGTGCTACCCACACATCACAGACATGTCTCAGTAGTCTAAAGTGGCTTCATCCTCTCCTCGTGTCCTCTCGCTTTCATCTTCTGTGGCACTGAAGACACAGCCGAGAGCAATAGGATGAGGCTTTTACCAGGTATTTGCTTTCACTAGTACGACGCTTTCTCACGAGTAAACAATGAATAAGGAGAGATGAAGGAGAGGATATGAGCAAAAGAGATAAGAAGAGGAAGCCACGTTAGACTATTGAGAGCATGGCAGTGCATTCATCAATCAAATGTATTTTATAAAGCCCTTTTTAGAGCAGCAGCTGTCACAAAAGGCTATACAGATAACAAGAACTCACAGTTTGACACGGTTTGACTTCGGTGTTGTAACACAGACGCTGGGAGACGAGAAGCAGGTACGGGTGGGGATTTAATAATAAATAAATATGCAAACTAAACACGAACAGCATCTGGACATAAGAACAGGAACATAACAACAAGGCTGACTGGGGAATGAACCTGAGGGAGTGACAGGTAGAACTCATAGAGCTGATGCAGTCCAGGTGAGTCTCATGAGGGGCAGGTGCGCGTAACGATGGTGACAGGTGTGTGCATCAATCACCACACTGGCGGCAACGAGCGCCGGAGAGGGGGAGTGGGAGTAAACGTGACAGGTATTCAAGTGTTTTCCAGGTTTAGGAATTCATTCCGAACGGGTACGGTAAGGGTTAAGGTTTGGGATAGGGTTTATAAAAAAAGAGTGCCTAGTGCTGGGACTGAGCACGCAACCCTCAGAGCCAGAGCTCGCTGGTTACGCCTATCCACTATCCCCATCCGCAATGCCCTAGCAAGCCGCAAGCATACTTAATGGTAATAGTCCTTACTGTTGCCCCTAGTGGACAGTTTTATAGGCATCTCCCTGGGTACCTGGACGAATGTCAAATATTGCCTTGGATCTCAAGTGACCTGGCTGGACACCCAACCTAAAACACCAAAGAGCAAGCAATGCAGATGGAGAAGCACAGAGGCTAAGAAAATCCCTGGAGAGGCAGGAACCTACGAGGAACCGGTGGCCAGTCCTCTTCTGGCTGTGCCGGGTGGTGATTATAAGAGTACATGGTCATTTAGGCAAGATCTTTGTTTAAGACATTCAAATGTTCATAGATGACCAGCAGGGTCAACAGTTCAACACCTCAGGAGTAAATGTCAGTTGGCTTTTCATAGCCGAGCTTTCATATCAGGGACTGAAGAGACACTGTGGGATGAGCGATACATTCTCTTCTTCCCCTGAGACCTGCTCTTTCTGAACTAAAATACACACATACAGACACTCCCTTTCCCAGATGGGACAAGAATGGAATAATGTCAATAACAAGACTGGAATAATGTCAATATCCCAATATTTATTTCTCTACACATGTTTCCATTATTAGAAAAATGTTTGGAATGTATCCCTATAAAATCAATGAGAGGTGCAGAACTGAGATGTTTCATGCACATGTTTATGCACACTCAGACACATTGTTCAGCCCGTGCTAGTGTCATTGTTCCTGCTATCAGTACCAAGCCTCCAGATTCTACAAGGGCTCAATACATTCTCCTCCTGCCAACCCAATCTCTCACAGACACAACACAATGTGGAAGGTTGTGATTGACTGGTCGATCAGTGTGTGCGTGTCCGTCCGTGCGTCCGTCCGTCCGTGCGTGCGTGCGGGGGAGGGAGAGAGAGGGGGAAAGAGGGGGAAAGGAGGAGAGGAGGGGATATGCATGCAAGCACTGGTCAGTCAGGTGGAGAAGTGAGAAGTAGTGTTATCGATTTCTCGCTCCGTCAGTGTTCATTCAGTACGGTTAGAGAAAGAAGCATTCCCCATCCTTTCTCCCCCTCCTCCCCACCTCCTCCCCCTCTCCTCCCTCCCCCTCACTGTACTGACCCGAAGTGTTCATTCAACGAAGGGTTAGAAAAAGAAGCATGTTCCCCCTTTCTCCCCTTCTCTGTCCTACCTGGGATCCCCGGGCACCCCTCTTGTGGTCCCATTCAGTCTGTGAGATCATCTGGAGACGAGAGGGAGACACCAGTTTAGAGGACATTCACCATTCACCTCCAGTCTACTACAGTCTACTACTGTATTACAGTATCTTTGAGCTTTCTTCTCTATCACCCTCCACTATCTCTCCTCCTCCTCCTCCTCCCCCCCTCTCCGCTGAGGGCTAAAAATAAATGCGAGGCGGTGCTGATGAAGAAAAGAAAAGCGCATTACCTACGCTTGCGGGCTTCCTCTACACATCCCTCCGTCCCCCTCTCATTCCTTCCTTCTACTCCTCTTTTCAACACTTTCTATTTTGTTCAACAAGGCTTTAATGTCATTTCACAGTGAGGCTGGGGCGTACCGAGCCTTTCAGCACAGCATAATGGCCTCTGCCAGGCTAAAACTTTAATCACTCTAATTAGCAAATAGACAACACACAGTACTAACATACACACACACACACACTAACCTCCCTCCTGAAGGCACGCCATGCTAAGTGCAGGCTCGTTTACACTCGCATCGCCAGACAGGAAGTATCGCAGGATCAACATCACAGCATTACAGCATCATTGACATTTTGGAGACACATACAGAGACTAGTTTACCCTGGCATAATCTTCATGGTAAGGCAGGGTCGGGAGAATTATTGGATATGTATTTTTTCTTTAACCTTTATTTATCTAGGCAAGTCAATTAAGAACAAATTATTATTTACAATGATGGCCTAGGAACAGTGGGTTAACTGCCTTGTTCAGGGGCAGAATGACAGATTTTTACCTTGTCAGCTCTGGGATTTGATCCAGCAACCTTTACGGTTATTGGCCCAATGCTCTAACCACTAGGCTACCTGCTCTAACCACTAGGCTACCTGCCGCGAAGAGGGAATCCATAAACTGACTGAAATATACAGTAGCTTGAATATTCTCACTGTTTGAGCCGATGTACAACAAGGTGAACGAGTCTCTCTAAATTCAGTTACATTGTCTCTGATTTGAGTATCTGCTCGCAGGGAGCAAAAAAAGAGGTGTCCTCGTATTATAAGTGTCCAGTCTTTTGCAGTCTGATGGGGCGTCTTAACTCAGCTGTTGAGAATGAGTCCTGCATTGACTAGCTGACTGTGTCTGTGGACGGCTGGCTGTACGTTACATACAGTAACATTACGTAACACTTCTTATTGGTGGGGTCCTCACCCAGATTTCCATTGAGCCACAAACGTAACCATGATTATTTTACAACCTTTTCAAAAAGAGAGAGAGAGAGAGAGAGAGAGAGTCAGGGGAAACAACATTTATCTATAAAAGGATAATTCCGATACTTTTTCTCTGGGTGTTTTTTTGCCTCTTCCACTCTCTCGTCCTTCAGCGTAGAGGAGAGGATGGTACTGTAGTCGTCTCCCAACTGGGGCCAGTTGTACTGTTAGAGGGGCCAGTTACATTAGACGTTATTGTTGCCATATCGTTTTCTTCACTGCATTGCAGGCATTAGCAGGCAAAAGACCATGTTCATAATCATCATCGTTGCCACTGTCTAATAACGGATGTAAAAAAAGAACGATAGCAAAAATGTGCTATGTAAAAATGATTTCATACTCCACATTTAGGGGAGCCACAAGGGGGCCCAAAATTGTTGTCACAGGGGCACTGCCCCCCCCCCCCCCCCCCCCAGAACCGCTAGTGCTCCCTTCCTCAGTAACACTGACCCCAGTCTTTGTCCTGAGTCCCCTTACCCTATCCCCTACTAATGACAACTCAATGCCAGTCAAGCCCCCTACCACCACTCAACATCCTGGTTAACTAGACAGGTGTTGTGTCTACTCAATACAGCTGGGGAAAAAAGAATATTCTGCTTCTAGTCCACATATGTGTTTTCTCCCGCTGACCACACCATAGTTAGCTGTGTATGTCGTTACAATATATATACATAGGTTTTAATACCAGGAAACATACAGAGAGGCTATAATGATCAGAGAGAGACCCACCTGATCTTCTCCATGGTTGGACGGTGAGTCTCAGCCATGTACCCATTAAGTTAACCAAGTCTACAATGTAGGCTATGTCCGACAGCTTTGAGCTTCTCTCATCTGTCAAAGACTTCTCTCAAACGTCAACATTGTTTATGACTGTTTTCCTAGACTTCCAATAAAAACCTGCAGGTCTATATGTTATATTATGGTCTGGCTGGGCTGTTTTCCTAGAAGTGCAGCAGAGCAACTTTAAGTAAAAATAGAGGCCCGGGGCTGTACCTTTCATTTTATTGAGTTCTCTGGTAAAATCATTAGAGAAGTTGCGTTTGAAATGGAGCAGTGTTCCTTTCCATGGTTTAGGATTTGAAACTGTTTCCAGTTTTATCCAGGGACAGCTTTAATGTATCATATAAATAATAGAGTCATTTAGGAGACACTTTTATCCAAAGTGACTTACAGTTGACACACGATACAGTAGCCCACTAAGGAATCAAGCCCACTCTACTCCAGTGATAGAGACTGTGTAATAGTCACAACACTCTAATCAACTGAGCCATCAGAACCATCCAGTTCTAAACAAGTTACCAGTAACAGAGTAACTGGGTCCTGTGTGGCTCAGGCTGAGTCCCGCAACGGTAGAGCACGGGCGCTTGCAAAGCCAGGGTTGTGGGTTCAATTCCCACTGCGGACCAGTATGAAAATGCATGCATTGACTACCGAAAGTCACTCTGGATAAGAGTGTCTGCTAAATGACTCAAATGTAAAAAATAAGTCCCTGGGCAGAAGAACAGGAGACATTGGACTACCACTGAACCAGAGAGGAGTGAGTAAGCAGTGAGCGTACAGCTGATGAAAATCTAATGAGCAAACAGAGAGCCTGATATGTCCTCCTACTAACTCTCTAAGTGGTTTGTTCATTTAGACAGAAAGAGAAAAATAGAACATTAAAGAACTCTCAGGGAGGATGACAAAGGATGAAGGGAGCATGATAGAGAATGAGGGAGGATGCCAGAGGATGTGGAGGCAGAGGTGCAAACCAGAACTCTGTTTGTCTGTGTGTTGTTAAATGACAGATGATAAGAGGATAATGATGCAGTGTGTTAAATTGACCATGAACGAAACGCCACCACTGGTAATGACTCTCTCTTCTCTCCAGTCTCTTTTTCTCTCTCTACAGCCTCGATCTCCATCTCTCTCGCTTCAGTGTCTTTCTCTCTTCAGTAGCTCTCTCTCTCTTCAGTATCTCTCTCCGTTCACTATCTCGCTCTCTCTCTCCACTATCTCTCCGGTTCTCTCTCTCTCTCTTCAGTATCTCTCTCTGTTCACTATCTCGCTCTCTCTCTTCACTATCTCTCCGGTTCTCTCTCTCTCTCTTCAGTATCTCTCTCTTTCTTCAGTATCTCTCTCTCTTCAGTTTCTCTCTCTCTTCAGTTTCTCTCTCTCTCTTCAGTCTCTTCAGTATATCTCTCTATCTTCAGTATCTCTCTCTCTCTCTTCAGTATCTCTCTCTCTCTCTCTCTAACTTTCTCTTCAGTATCTCTCTCTCTCTCTCTTCAGTATCTCTCTCTCTCTTCAGTATATCTCTCTCTCAATTCAGTTCAATTCCATGGGCTTTATTGGCATGGGAAACATATGTTTACATTGCCAAAACAAGTGAAGTAGATAATATACAAAAGTGAAATGAACAGTAAACATAACACTCATTAACAGTCTGCTGTTAATGATAATGCAGAGGATTTTCCCAAGGTTGCTGTTGACACATATCCCACGGTAGTTATTGGGGTCAAATTTGTATCCACTTTTGTGGATTGGGTTGATCAGTCCTTGGTTCCAAATATTGGGGAAGATGCCAGAGCTAAGGATGATGTTAAAGTGTTTTAGTATAGCCAATTGGAATTTGTTGTCTGTATATTTTATAATTTCATTGAGGATACCATCAACACCACAGGCCTTTTTGGGTTGGAGGGTTTTTATTTTGTCATGTAGTTCTCTCTCGTCAGTCAGTCTCTCTCTCGTATCACTCTCTCTCTCTCTCTCTCTCTCTCTCTCTCTCTCTGTCTCTCTCTCTTGTATCACTCTCTCTCTCTTCAGTATATCACTCTCTCTCTCTTCAGTATCTCACTCTCTTCAGTCTCTCTCTCTCTCTTCAGTATCTCACTCTTCAGTCTCTCTCTCTCTCTTCAGTATCTCTCTCTCTTCAGAATCTCTCGCTCTCTTCAGTATCAGTATATTTTGTCCTGTAGTCATCTCTCTCGTCAGTCAGTCAGTCAGTCTCTCTCTCCCTCTTCAGTATCTCACTCTCTCTCTTCAGTATCTCACTCTCTCTCTTCAGTATCTCACTCTCTCTCTTCAGTATCTCACTCTCTCTCTCTTCAGTATCAGTATATTTTGTCATGTACTTCTCCCTTGTCTGTCTGTCAGTCAGTCTCTCTCTCTCTGGTATCGCTCTTTCGCTCTCGTATCGCTCTCTCTCTCACACACATCGCTCTCTCTCGTATCGCGCTCTCTCTCTCACATATCACTCTCTCTCTCTCACATATCACTCTCTCTCTCGTATCACTCTCTCTCTCGTATCACTCTCTCTCTCGTATCTCTCTCGCTCTCATATCGCTAACTCTCTCTCTCTCTCATATCGCTCTCTCTCTATCTCTCTCTTGTATCTCTCTCTCTCTCTCTCTCGTATCGCTCTCTCTCTCTCGTATTTCTCTCTCGTATCGCTCTCTCTCTATCTCTCTCTTGTATTGCTCTCTCTCTCTCGTATCGCTCTCTCTCTCTCGTATTTCTCTCTCGTATCGCTCTCTCTCCATCTCTCTCTTGTATCGCTCTCTCTCTATCTCTCTCTCATATCGCTCTCTCTATCTCTCGTATCGCTCTCTCTCTCTTTCTCTCTCTCTCGTATCGCTCTCTCGTATCACTCTCTCGTATCTCTCTCTCTGTCTCTCTCGTCTCTCTTGTATCACTCTCTCTCGTATCACTCTCTCTCTCTTCAGTATCTCGCTCTCTTCAGTATCAGTATATTTTGTCCTGTAGTCATCTCTCTCGTCAGTCAGTCAGTCAGTCTCTCTTCAGTATCTCACTCTCTCTCTTCAGTATCTCACTCTCTCTCTTCAGTATCTCACTCTCTCTCTTCAGTATCTCACTCTCTCTCTTCAGTATCTCACTCTCTCTCTTCAGTATCTCACTCTCTCTCTTCAGTATCTCACTCTCTCTCTCTTCAGTATCTCACTCTCTCTCTTCAGTATCTCACTCTCTCTCTTCAGTATCTCACTCTCTCTCTCTTCAGTATCTCACTCTCTCTCTTCAGTATCTCACTCTCTCTCTCTTCAGTATCAGTATATTTTGTCCTGTACTTCTCTCAAGTCAGTCAGTCTCTCTCTCGTATCACTCTCTCTCTCTCGTATCGCTCTCTCTCTCTCTCGTATCGCTCTCTCTCTCTCTCGTGTCGCTCTCTCTTTCTCTCTCGTATCAATCTCTCTCTCTCGTATCGCTCTCTCATATCTCTCTCTCTCGTATCGCTCTCTCTCTCTCTCATATCTCTCTCTCGTATCTCTCTCTCGTATCTCTCTCTCTCGTATCGCTCTCTCTCTCGCTCTCTTTTCAGTATCTCGCGCGCTCTCTCTCCTCAGTATCTCGCGCACGCTCTCTCGCTCTCTCTCAATTCAGTATCTCGTTCTCTCTCTCTCAATTCAGCATCTAGCTCTCTCTCTCTCAATTCAGTATCTCGCTCACTCTCTCTTCAGCCTCTATCTCCATCTCTCTCTTCAGCGTCTTTGTCTCTATCTCTCATCTTGCCCTCTTCTCTGTGTGTCTTCCTTATCTCTCCCTCTGTATCTTTGCCCTGCTCATTGGAGTCACATACAATAATGATGCGCGGTTAGACTCAGAACCCGCAATTCCCGTGGTTATATCCGCAGCGGGGCAGGCGGGTTAATGTCATGAAATATTGTGTGGATGAAGGGTGGGTGGGTGGTGGGTGGGTGGGTTGAATAAAGAGAAAATAAATCATAAAAAATCCATAAATGTATAATTATTGAGCAATTCATATCTACAGGCATTTAGGTTTTTCATTCATTATTTTTATCTGGTGTTAATGTGTAGCCTAACTGTGCGCTATTTTAGGGCCTAACTGTGTGCTCAACAAATACACGCTAATTGCCAAATGCTTTTGGAAACTTGGGCAGAAGAAATGTACGTCGATCCACTGAGACAAAAAGGACAAATGTTGGAGTTTAATTCAATATTCGAAAAGCTGCGAAATGGAGAGTTAAAAAGAAATAGATGGAAGGCCAGAACAGTAGCATAATGTTTGGGGAAAATTTAATGAAGTGGTAAAAGAGGATTGTAGCAGTATGTTATGTGTGATGATTATGAGGTGCTATACAAACTCAGCAGTCACAAGACGGGGACTTCACAATGTCATGTCAAGGGAACTGTAGGCTACTGTTCAGATGTGTTAAATGGAATAGTAGCCTGGCATCAGGACACTGACTGTAGGTCTATAACCTCTCACACAACCTAATATAATATTAACTCCTGCAGAATTAAGCATTTATTGCAGTAAAAGTATGCACAAAATGTACATTTTGACTCGGGAACAGGAGTGGAGAAATATGATTTATGACTTTTTTCAGCATCTTGAGTGAATAAAGAAAGGTATATGAAGGTGCTCTTTATCAGCATCATAAAAGCTGATAGTATTTCAACTACATAAAATATGCATCCAAGTCGAAATCATATCAGAAACATGTTGTGTCACAGCTTTTAATTTCTCTAAAACGGGTCAAACTGAAATTTTGCACAAAAAATCATTTGTTTTTTGGGGGGTTATTGCATGTTATCCCCGGTCCCTAAACGTCTTTGAAGCGCCAGAGAAGCTGAGAAGAAAGGGGAAACTTTACCAATGCCAACTAGATTGAATCATTCATTCTATCGATTTATGACATTATTCTGGTGAGCCATGACTTATTTAGTATTCTAGGGCAACAAGCAATGTCAGAAGAGAAGCTGCATGTATCTAAGTATAGTTGACTAACAAATAGCCTACCAAAATGTCCGAAATTACAAGTACAAACATAGGCCTATCTGAAAAGGTACGTCAAAACATTGCTTCGTCATCTCTGACTGTACAGCACATTTTCTATATTAGCGGGTTAGGGTCGGGTTAGGGTCGGGTTAGGGCCTCAGATTTTCACTTGATCACATATAGTTGGCCGTTTGCGGATGGATGAACAAACAGCTGACCCACACATCACTAACACACACACCTCCACTCAGCCCCACTGCTCTCACAGATGGCCTTCATTACGGCTCTAATGCACTTGTAATAATGTAAAGACTATGGGAGGGTAGGAAACCACTGGGGCCTAATGCAGTGTTGTGCCAGATTACCATTCACAGCTCTATGATTCATTCATAACCAGCATAATACTTGTTTTATGATGCCCGGGGCCACGGTAATATCATGCTCTAACGATAGCTTCATATCAATTTACCCTCCTTGGCTGTCCAAACGCATGGCGCATAAAATGTTCACTTCCAACCTAGTGCCAGCAGGGATAACTTCCCCTTCTCTCTCCCTCTATGTTGTCTCGCTCCTCTCTGGTAATTTAAGCTCTGGTTTTCAATCAGTTACAGGACTTGGGATGACTTTCTCTCTATATCTACTTGATTTGTTTCTCCTCGTTAGGGGAGATTGCTGACAATGTGGGTTGCTGCTTTACACCTGCAGATGGAGCCTCTTTCCGGACTCATTCTCTGGGCATTGGACACTGTAAACTACCCCTGTATTTCAGCTAAACTCTACCCCAGATAGTCCATCACTCCTCTCCTCTCTCTCTCTGGACTCTGGAAAAGACCAGTCATGTACCTGAGTCTTGGGCTACATTTCATTCCAGATAGTTACTCCCTCTCCTTTCACCCATCCAGTCATCTCAGATCTACAAAGGGAAGTGAACGAAGGCAAAAGCTAACAAAACATTTTGGAATGAAATGCAGCCCAGAGCTCACAGACGCCTTCCAACTGGACATGGAATTGGACGACAGACCCTGCCAGCCAATCCCCTGGACCCTCATCAGGCCTCCTTGCTCCAGTGAGAATTTGGCCTGAAGCCTGAATCCCAGACACTTTATAGGAGGGAGGAAGAGAGAGGGGGCTGCTGCTGCTAGACTCCTGGCATAGATTCATTAACTCTGGTCAGGTTGGGGGGGGGGGGGGGGGGGGGGGGTGATCAGACAGCCAGGAGAGGAAAGTCAGGGCTGCTGGAGGTTTGCTTTTAACACTTTTGGATGCTATATGATCTGACTCACATGCAGACAGACACACACACACACACACACACACACACACACACACAGGTGCACCTGCGTTTGCATGGGCACACACAGAAACACACAGAAACACACACACATCTGTGAGCTGGTTTTAACAGTGTTGGCTACTAAACAGGATCTAGATGCCTTGCTAGTTACCCCCCTGAGGGTTTCAAGGCCTTCCAAGCCCACAGAAACTACTTAGCCTGTGGCTCATTTCAGCTATGTGTTTCTGCGGTTCACACACATCTGCCTAGTCCAACACCCTGTGTGAAAACACAACACGTTCAACTGGTGAAGATGACAAAGTTGTGGGTTCAATCCATGCAGGGGTCACACGTGCTGAATATGTAAAGTTACTACGAGTCCTTTTGAATAAAACAGTCTGGTAAATGTCTCATAAATGACAGGTGAAGTTGATCCCAATATGTCTGCCTTGGATTTTTTTAGCAGCTCTCATACACGTTATGAATATTGACACATTCCACTGTGTTTACTACGGTCTGCTTCCATGCACACATGCACACACACGCACCTGTGCGCACACACACACACACACACACACACACACACACACACACACACACACACACGCACGCACACGCACGCACACACACGCACACACACGCACACACACACACACACACACCAGACCTGTGTGTTACATTCCCAGTGTAAATCTTTTACAGCGCCAGCAGGTCTGACTGACTGCTAGTATATCCTGTATCGACCAAGACCTTTAAAACCAACCAGTGGTTCCGTACAGTAAATGTCCATGCAAAAACACTCAATGAAACGCAACTCTGAAAAGGACTCCATGTGTTTTTCTCAATTTTACCATTCAACACCACAGCAGCATTCACACACCATATGATTACATGTTGGAGCGATGGGTGAGTAATGGAAATCCTGAGGGAAGAGGGACCACATACACTGGCAGAGCTGTAAAACACTAGGTAACATACATGCTGCAACAGCACAACCCTGCCTCTGTTATTGTATTATCATTTATTTAACAAGGCAAGTCAGCTAAGAACAAATTCTTATTTACAATGACGGCCTACCGGGGAACAGTGGGTTAACTGCCTTGTTCAGGTGCAGAATGACAGATTTCTACCTTTTGATTGCTGGCCCAACGCTCTAACCACTAGGCTACCTGCCACCCCAGCCACCAGCCCTGGACAGGAAAACCCATAGACGACTATAGAGAATGGATGAACTACAGTACTCGGACCGCGGACACATCTATAAAAACCTGGTCGCTAGAAACCCAGAGTTGGGACTGGGGCTGAGGCTGGAGCGATAAACTGGGGTATATGTGACTGAAGATAGGGCTGGTGTATAGGGGATGGGACTAAACAAGGGAACAGGTGTGTGAGTAACCCAAATAAACAAGTCCTTGTAAGGAATAAAGGGTATATGTTGTGAATGGCCTGCCCCTGTATGAGTGTCTTCAGACCGTTCTGAAAGGACCCCTGGCTGAATAACATGACGGAGAGGCCTGCGTCACAACGCACCCGCACGTCACGACTACACCACTACACTATGGACAAACGAGAGAGAGAGAGAGAGAGAGAGAGAGTGTGTTTGTGAGAGAGGGAGTGAGCGAGCGAGAGACAGAGAAAGCGGTGGAGAGCGAGAGAGAGAGACATAGACAGACAGAGCCCTTGGCTGAGTGACAGACAGATAGCACTCCCTCCCTCCCCTCTGCCCTCCCTGCGCGTCACGACTGGACCACTCTGGGCCTGAAGAGGGCCCGGGGCTCATCTGCATAACGAGGTGAGACAAAGCCGGCTGGCCAGCAGCTGCTACGAGTGGCCTCAGCTGTAAACAACAGACACAGGGCCAGGGAGCATTTACATCATCATGTACATCAGACAGCTAGCTACATCTCACGAGTGCAGTTATTAACCAACTATTTGTCTCAACTTCAAATTAACTTTTGTCTGTAATGTCTTTTTCGTCGTGTCGGCACCCAGTAAGACTAGCTTTCGCCATTGGCGTAGGCTAACGGGGATCCTAATAAATCTAAAACCGAATAAATCTAAAACTTTGATTCACCACAACATTGACTCTGCACCTTAAGAACATCATTCGCCACAGGCCTCCTCCTTTATATACTGTCTAGGGCTCCTCCATCCTCCTCTGTCTCCCTGCTCCATTCTTCAGTGCAGTGCGTTCTTATCTAATCATGTGTGTGTCCCCGTTGGTTTAGTTTCAGGGCCAAGATTTCGCTTGACAGAGACGGAGGGGTCCCAAGAAAACATGTGCCACTGGGAGCTTCCTTCCTAGAAGCTGGCATCGCCATTGACCTCTTCATCTGAAGATTACAGATTATATCTCAGCCAGCAGAGAGGGTGAGAGTCCACAGGGGAAAATAGGGAGAGGGGGGAGAGAGAAGAAGGGAGAGAGAGAGTCTGCAGAGAGACAGCACTCGGTGTCCCCGGTGGGATTATACAGCATTCTTCTCCCTGGAGGAAATACCTGATTCTGCGCATCTGATCTGGGTTCAGTCACGCTGGAACACATGCTCACTACATCACAACTCCTCTCCTCCCTCACTCTCTCATCTATATTCCTCCTCTCATCTTGGCTTCCTCTCGTACTCCCCCTGTCCCCCACACTCGCACTCCATCTGTACTCCCCTACCTCAATCTCACATCATTTATGTCCCTCTCTCTCTCTCTCTCTCTCTCTCCTCCTCCCTCACTCTGCGTCTACTCCTTCTCACCATCACTCTCTCACTCACAGTGGCAGTCATGCTGGTGGGTTTTGTTGAAAGGACCCTTGGGACGGGCCGATGACTCACGGAGAGAGACCACTCACCTACGTCACCACAGGCCATCAGCTGTGCTTACTGATGCTAAATGTGTCTGGCCGTCTGTCCCTCTGTCTGTCGGTCCTGTCGATCAGTACGGAGCCTGTTCTGGGATTGCTTATTGATCACATTATCTTCCTGCGTCACTCAGTACCTCGCAGACCTGCTGTGTACTGGGGGAAGGAGGGGAGAGGCGAGTGTGACGGTGACTAAGGGAAGGCGGAGAGGAGAGTGGGAAAAGGTGTGAGAGGAAGAAGGGGTGAGGTCAGGGAGAGGGAAAGGGGATGTGAAGGGTGAGGTATAGGGGAGAGGTTGGTATGACGGAGGGAGAAGGAGGAGGAGAGGCTGTGGGAGGGAGGAGTGGGTAGAGCACACGTTGGGAGCATGTGGATCTAGGTAAAGCGTCTGTGGGGTCAGAAGAGACATTAAACTCAGAGCCTGAACATCAGATCGTAATCATCTGTCTGGGGTATTTACAGTTTGAAAACTTACCAACCTACAGGCCCATTAAACTTGAATGATTCTCAATCAATGCTCTGAATTAGTATCGAGTCAATACCGTACAACAGGCTGCTAGAGGTGGAACATTGACAGGCTATTTTACTACAGTATCAATCTAATTTACACTACAGAATTAAACGAGACATTTGCGTGCAAAGTACATCTGGTGTGATTTTCCTGACCTTGCCCGCCAGTTAAAATTACCCATACGAGTGTATTTAATTTCTTTGTTACATTTTCTCTGAGGTAGTGAACTGCAAAGTACGTAGTAGGCAGAAATTAGAGGGCAGCTTCCAATTGGCTTATTCATCCCCCCCTCCTCTCCCCTGTAACTATTCCCCAGGTCGTTGCTGTAAATGTGAATGTGTTCTCAGTCAACTTACCTGCTAAAATAAGGGGGAAAAAATCTAAAATAATTTCAAAACATATCCAGGAAAAACGCACCATAAAATAAAATAAACCATTATAATACCTTCAAAATGTGAAATATGGGCTCGTGCCCACATTAAAGTTGTAAAGTCGGAGGCCACCCTGAACCAGGCATATTTGGGCAAGCGGGCACCTTTTTCCATCTGGGAATGTTTTTATGACAGAGGTTATTACTCCATTGATTCATTTAACAGAACCAGACAAATCATTGGCCCTTAGTGCTTTGTGAGAACCGCGATGAACCAGAGACAGAGGTCAGATCAATACACACGGACGGACGGACGGACGGACAGACAGACAGACAGACCCATAGGCAGGTTAAAAGTCTACTATTTGGCACTACTTCCATGGATGTCTGAATTGGAGCTACCGTGTTAGTAATGACCCTGGATTGACACTACAGACAGAAAACAAAGTGATACACAGAGAATAGGACAAACCCCTTTTAAGCAAGGAACACTCATCTAGACAAGGCACACAGGAACATTTGAAGTGTAGTGTACACTAAAACAGACATGTTACAGTATGAAAGCTGGGTGAGCCAACAGAAGATGAGCTAGTATTACAAATGTTGATGGAAATACACTGCAGGTGTATCACTCTCTGACACGGACCTGCCTCTCTATCCCCCTAGACCATGACTCATGTTGTTGCTTCCTGTGAGTGAGTGTGAGTGACATCAGTCGTGTGTGTGTGTGTGTGTGTGTGTGTGTGTGTGTGTGTGTGTGTGTGTGTGTGTGTGTGTGTGTGTGTGTGTGTGTGTGTGTGTGTGTGTGTGTGTGTGTGTGTGTGTGTGTGTGTGTGTGTGTATGTGTGTGTGTGTGTGTGTGTAAGCCCTCTGTCCCTGTCCAGTCCCCTGGGGCAGGTACAGTCCCTGTGGCAGGGCTCCTGAGAGGGGCAGAGAGGGGCTCTGGATGACTGTGATTGCGTTTGAGCAGGTCTAATGGTCCGGCTATTGAGGAGCTACATTAACCATCTCACCCCTTGCCTGGACACACCACTGATTACATTGGGAGCGGTAATAGGGACGTGTCTGGTGTCCTAAATCACTTCCATCAGGATGAGCAGACACCCAGGAATCAGTGGTCTACAGGGACGAACACACTGACAAACAATCATTATCTCAGCTCCAGATACGGATACATCAGTCTAAACTTAGTCCTAAGATAGACTTTCTGCCCTCTGGTTCAAAAAGTGGTTTCTGTTTTCATCAGATTTGATTTGGATTCATTTCCATGACAATGCTGAAAAACACCACTCTGGTCTATACTCACTCTGGTCCTATATAAATCAACTACATATCCCATGGTTCCGCACTCTCCCTGGCTGCCTGCGTCATCAACACCAGTCCCACTGTGCATCAGATGCAAATAATTACCCTCCTGACCTCAGAAACGCAAAGAATGAGGTTGGACTGCGTAGTCGGCCCAATCTGCTGCGGTGCACCACATAAATACGTCAATGGATAATTTCTCACTTGTCACAGAACAGTCTGAATCACTGTTAAAACATCTTTACACAGACCAAATGAAAAACACGGATACATCAGTCTAAACTTAATCTAAGGGGAGAGGAAGGGGGAGCAATGGCCTCCACAATAACTACTGGTCATCAAGGCAAAGGGTGGCTATTTGAAAAATCTCAAATATAAAATATAATTTGATTTGTTTAACACTTTTTTGGTTACTACATGATTCCATATGTGTTATTTCATAGTTTTGATGTATTCACTGTTATTCTACAATGTAGAAAATAGTACAAATAAAGAAAAACCTTTGAATGAGTAGCTGTGTTCAAACTTTTGACTGGTACTGTATTTATTTATATTCCGGACTCTGACATTGCTCGTTCTGATAAGTCTTTATTTTATTTGTTTTACTTTTGGATTAAGTGAATATTGTTATTGTATCGCCAGACATTGCTGCACTGTTGGCGCTGAAAACATAAGAATTTCACTGCACCTGCAATAACATCCACAGAACTGTGTGCGCGACCAATAAACTTTGATTTGATTTTGTGCACAATTACATACAAGTCATCACTGTGCTGTGGTGGTCGCCCGAGGGTGAGTAGGACCTATGCCTTCTAAGTGAGCGTTGCGTGTCTTTGTGCACGCGTTGGCGTGTGCGTGTATAGATGTATGTACATAAGGCATCACAGCTGGATGCCTGAGGGCAACTGTCTATATTTCTTACATTGCGTGTCTCCCTGCATGCATTCAATTTGTATCTAGTGTGTAATATGTATGTATGTGTTAGAGTTTTGCCATTTGGAAAAGGCCCTGTTCTTCCATCTAAGAGAAATTCAAGGTCTGATATACATTGGCCCTGAATCAGGGTTATTTTCATAGAAAACGCCAGACTGGAGATGATAGAATCATGATGCGTGGTTTCCGCAACGTGCACCCCTTGACTTCATTTGCCAAGCCGCATTAAGAGGCAATCCAATGGCTTCATGCATCCAATGGCTTTATGCACACACACACACACGCCCTTCCTTCCACTGGTTCCCTCTAAGTGGAGTGTTTCCCGTGCTAATGGCAAGCCAGTCTTAGGTGACTGGCGTCGCGTACCTCTTTACTGCCATTACTGTCAGAGAGCATCACATCACGTGCGTCACGGCTCGCGAAAGAGGCATCCTCCGTGACGTTCGATCCCCTTTCACCGCCCAATGATTGATGTGGTGTGTGGCGTGAGCGTTAGTTGAGTCATTGACTTCGCATGGGAAGTGAAGATTGAGACACAGGAACTCCATTTACTTTAATATCCCTACTGTTGGTCTATGTGTTGCATGCTCCCATCTCTGAGAAGAATGGATGAAAATCTATTCCATAATGTAGGCCCTATTTCCTTTTGCTGCAAAATATTATCGAATCATATAATACTATGAATTATCAAAGTCATAATATTCATCAGTAGATTAATAAAATATCTCCAAACTCCATAGTCCAATATCATCCAGTATACTTACTATTGAAATTATAAAAGTAGAATCACCCATAAGGGTTGTATGGGTGATTCTGACTGTACTTTTCGCTGTGTGCTCGTGTTTTATAAAGAACACAGCACCAGGGAAGTCTGACATCTGTTTTTGCCGACATGGAGGGGAGGAAATATTCTTGATTATCTAAATAAACCCAGAACACCCTGTGTTCAGAGGAAGAATAGCTCTTGGACAATTTGTGCAGGATTGGAAGTGTCAACATTTTAACTGGGGGGCGTGTGGGTCTCGGTGGAACAGCCAGAGTTTAGCCAGGCATTATACAAACACTCTGCCTCTGTTTTCTTAGATCGCTGGAGGAGAGGGAGAGAGGGATGGAGGGAGGGAGAAACAGAAGGGGGATTGAGAGAGAGAGAGAGAGAGAGAGGGAGGGAGAGGGAGAGAGCTGGGGGAGAGAGTGCAAGAGGTAGAGAGAGAGGGAGAGAGAGGAGTAGGGAGATGGAGAGAAAGAGAGAGAGAGATAATTCACCCAACCCTGAGTGAACTCATTCAGCTTTCTAACAGTACTGAGAGAAGCTTAATAAGACACATCTGGAAGCTACACAGACACACACACACAACTAATCTAAACAGAATTTCTGTACAATCACTGTGCAGTGTTCATGGTCGTACTGTACACACATCTCATGCTGTGGCTGCATTGGAAAACTGTATTCATAAAACAATGACCAATCCATGTTTCATATGACAGATGACAGTGTTTATAACCTAGTGGTTAGAGTGTTGGGCCAATAACCGAAAGGTCGCTAGTTTGAATCCCCAAGCTAACAAGGTGGAAATTCTGTCTATGTGCCCTTGAGCAAGGCACTTAACCTTAATTGCTCCAGGGTCGCCATTAATAATGGTTGACCCCGGCCATGACCCCACTCTCCAAGGGTGTCTCAGGGAGAGTTGGGATATGAAAACAACATTTCCAATTTCCACGTGAAATAGGACAAATATAAGCACCCACCAAATTATTATTATCATAGCAGCATACTGGTCTGAGAGATGGAGAATAGAATGATACACTAGATTAAACGATTAGATCATTGTTACATGGATGAAACAACAGGCATATAATCATCTCTGCTAATATGCTTTCACTCAGACAGTGGGTGAGCATCCAGAAGGTCAAGCAGCCCAAGCCATTCATGGAAAGTGTTCAGGCTTCCTAGAAACTGTGTGTACATTAGAGGTCTTCTCGGATCCAAAAAGTTGGACCCATTACGAAATGGACCCAGCACTTTCCTCTCCGGACCCTACCTGAATAAATACTTTCAAAAAAATATGGAAACCCGATCCGAACGGACCAGAGGACAACCAGACCCGGCCCTGTAAAGACCGGGTCGGGTCCTATCCGAGTGAGGGAAGCAGCAGAAAAGTTTTTTTTTTGAGCTACCTTATTAACTGAAGCTGTTAATGCAAAAGCAGAGGGAGAGGGAAACAGGAGCTCTAGCAGAATTCAGGGGAGGGGACATGTGGTGTGTGTGAGTGGCGCAAGATGCAGGCATCGGGGAGGAGGGAGAGCAACAAGCTTTCACAGTCTTACCGCAGAATCAGACATCCAAACCATTCTGCATAAAAGTCACATTTCTAAGGTTAAATTTAGGCACTAGTTCTGAATGGTCAAGTTAAGGGTTAAAGTTTGAGATAGGGTTAAAAAACATATATAAAATGAGTGCCTAGCACTGGAATTGAACATGCAACCATCGGAGCTTGCAGCTTACGCCCATCCACCATTCCCGTCCACGACACCTTAGCAAAGCTCAACCCTGCTTGATGGTAATAGTGCTCCTTGTTGCCCCTAGTGGCTGGTTTTGATGACATCTCCTGACCTCCTGCTAGGCTATTTATCATCCAATCTGATAACATAGTACCAATAGAGGTGTCAGGTAGCCTAGTGGTTAGAGCGTTCGGAAAGTAACTGAAAGGTTGCTGGATTGAATCCCCGAACTGACAAGGTAAAAATCTGTCGTTTTGCCCCTGAACAAGGCAGTTAACCCACTGTTTCCCGGTAGGCTGTCATTGTAAATAAGATTTTTTTTCTTAACTGACTTGGCTGGTTAAATAACGGTTAAATATTGACTGTAACAAACTGAAAAGATAAGCTAGTTAAGTTACTGTAGCTGGATTGGCTAATTGAGGCTACATATGCTGCACTTTCCCCCGTCCTACACAATTACAACAACTCCATAGAGTATTATCAGCCTACTTGTTGGCTCTTTGTGGTTGAAACATACTTATCATTTAACTTTTAATTCCCTCATTTTAATTCCATCTTCTATTGATCTAACTTGCTTGCCATGACACACACAGAGCCAGAGGATAGTGGCGCTTTGATGACTCGTGATTGGCTGACAACAACAAGCTACACGCAGTACTCTCGTGAAAAGCCTGAGCAGCAGCATGAGTCGCGTTCGGGTGTGTATGGGTCCTTACCGGCAAATCAGACCCAAGACAAACAAATCAGATCCGACCCGGCACCGAGGGTCAACAACAGAATTTCGGAACATATCCCGGTCGGGACCCGGGTAATCTGGTTCAGGTGTACACTGATTTCCCTGACCACCATTACGGCTCTCCTGGACCTCTCCATGTACTAGTACTTTCTCTCTCTAGATGCCATTACGGGTCTATCCCTGCTCTCGCTCCCTGCTGTGACCATGGATCAACCAGTGATCAGCCAACCCAAGGAGGCTTTCTCCACATGTCAACACAGCAGGAAACTCCATCATCACCATCACCCTACTGGACAAAACACACTATACTTATCTCTCTGCCTCTAGAGTCTAGACTGTGACTCCGTGTGTGTGTGTGTGTGTGTGGGTGTGGTGTGTGTGTGCGTGTGCGGTGTGGTGTGCGTGTGCGTGTGTGTGTCTGTGTGACCCCTGCTGGGTTGGCTCTAATGGCACTAATGGAGGTTCTGTGTTGTGGTGCTGAGACCATAGACGCTGCCTGTCTTTGTCCCCCAGGGACCTGTTTGTTGAGTGTTACAACTCAGCGCTTCGACTTCAGAGTCAGAGAGTTGTCCTCAGGGGGCACAAGAACAGCACAACCACAAGAGACATGTTGGTGAAAAGATTTGAGGAGACCTGTATACAGAGTACATAAAAAACTGGGTAAAAGTGTAACCACATCATGAGCTCAAGTGGGGAAGAAGATTCATTTTCCTATATATTTTACATACAGTTGAAGTCGGAAGTTTACATACACTTAAGTTGGAGTCATTAAAACTTGTTTTTCAACCACTTCACAAATGTCTATAGTTTTGGCAAGTCGGTTGGGACATCTACTTTGTTCATGGCACAAGTAATTTTTACAACAATTGTTTACAGACAGATTATTTCACTTATAATTCACTGTATCACAATTCCAGTGGGTCAGAAGTTTACATACACTAACTTGACTGTACCTTTAAACAGCTTGGAAAATTCCAGAAAATGATGTCATGGTTTTAGAAGCTTCTGATAGGCTAATTTACATAATTTGAGTCAATTGGAGATGTGCCTGTGGATGTATTTCAAGGCCTACCTTGAAACTGCTTGACATCATGGGAAAATCAAAAGAAATCAGCCAAGACCTCAGAAAAAAATGGTAGACCTCCACAAGTCTGGTTCATCCTTGGGAGCAATTTCCAAACACCTGAAGCTACTACGTTCATCTGTACAAACAATGGTACGCAAGTATAAACACCATGGGACCACGCAGCCGTCAGATGAACGTACTTTAGTGAGAAAAGTGCAAATCAATCCCAGAACAACAGCAAATAACCTTGTGAAGATGCTGGAGGAAACAGTTACAAAAGTATCTATATCCACAGTAAAACGAGTCCTATATCGACATAACCTGAAAGGCCGCTCAGCAAGGAAGAAGCCACTGCTCCAAAACCACCATAAAAAAGCCAGACTACGGTTTGCAACTGCACATGGGGACAAAGATCGGACTTTTTGGAGAAATGTCCTCTGGTCTGATGATACAAAAATAGAACTGTTTGCCCATAATGACCATCGTTATGTTTGGAGAAAAAAGGGGGAGGCTTGCAAGCCGAAGGACACCATCCCAACCATGAAGCACGGGGGTGGCAGCATCATGTTGTGGGGGTGCTTTGCTGCAGGAGGGACAGGCGCACTTCACAAAATAGATGGCATCATGAGGATGGGAAATTATGTGGATATATTGAAGCAACATCTCAAGACATCAGTCAGGAAGTTAAAGCTTGGTCGCAAATGGGTCTTCAAATGGACAATGACCACAAGCATACTTCCAAAGTTGTGGCAAAATGGATTAAGGACAACAAAGTCAAGGTATTGGAGTGGCCATCACAGCGCCCTGACCTCAATCCCATAGAAAATTTGTGGGCCTAACTGAAAAAGCATGTACGAGCAAGGAGCAAAGGAGATGATTGTGGACCACAAGAAAAGGAGAACCGAGCACTCCCCCATTCTCATCGACAGGGCTGTAGTGGAGCAGGTTGAGAGCTTCAAGTTCCTTGGTGTCCACATCACCAATAATCTAACATGGTCCAAACACACCAAGAAAGTTGTGAAGAGGGCACGACAAAGCCTATTCCCCCTCAGGAGACTGAAAAAGATTTGGCATGGGTCCTCAGATCCTCAAAATGTTATACAGCTGCACCATCGAGAGCATCCTGACTGGTTGCATCACTGTCTGGTATGGCAACTGCTCAGCCTCTGACCGCAAGGCACTACAGAGGGTAGTGCGTACAGCCCAGTACATCACTGGGGCCAAGCTTCCTGCCATCCAGGACCTCTATCCCAGGAGTTGTCAGAGGACGGCCCTAGAAATTGTCTAAGACTCCAGCCACCCTAGTCATAAACTGTTCTCTCTGCTACCGCACAGCAAGCGGTACCGGAGTGCCAAGTCTTGGTCCAAAAGGCTTCTTAACAGCTTCTAACCCCAAGCCACAAGACTCGTGAACAGCTAATCAAATGGCTACCCAGACTATTTGCATTGTCCCCCCCCTCTTTTACACTGCTACTTTCTGTTTATTATCTATGCATAGTCACTTTAACTCTACCTACATATACATATTACCTCAAATTACCTCGACTAACCTATGCCCCCACACATTGACTCTGTACCGGTACCCCCTGAATATAGCCTCGCTACTGTTACTTTAATGCTGCTCTTTAATTATTATAATTTTTCATTTATTTTTTATTTAACACTTATTTTTTCTTAAAACTGCATTATTGGTTAAGGGCTTGTAAGTAAGCATTTCACTGTAAGGTTTACACCTGTTGCATTCGGCGCATGTGACAAATAAAATTGGATTTGATTTGAGTAGCCTCCAAGTCCCTGCAGCTCAAAAACATCCCCAATGCATGATGCTGCCACCACCATGCTTCACCGTAGAGATGGTGACAGGTTTCCTCCAGATGTGACGCTTGGCATTCAGACCAAAGAGTTTAATCTTGGTTTCATCAGACCAGAGTATCTTGTTTCTCATGATCTGAGAGTCTTTAGGTGCCTTTTGGCAAACTCCAAGCGGTCTGTCATGTGCCTTTTCCTTCGACCTCATGGCTTGGTTTTTGCTCTGACATGCACTGTCAACTGTGGGACCTCATATAGACAGGTGTGTACCTTTCCAAATCATGTCCAATCAATTGAATTTACCACAGGTGGACTCCAATCAAGTTTTAGAAACATTTCAATGATGATCAATGGAAACAGGATGCACCTGAGCTCAATTTCGAGTCTCATAGCAAAGGGTCTGAATACCTATGTAAATAAGTTCTTTCTGTTTAATAAATTAGCAAAAAATTCTAAAAACCTGTTTTCGCTTTGTCATTATGGGGTATTGTGTGTCAATTGATGAGGGGAAAAAAACTATTTCATACATTTTAGAATAAGGCTGTAACGCAACAAAATGTGCAAAAGTCAAGTGGTCTGAATACTTTCCGAATGCACTGTAGATCACTTTTCCGGTTCTGATTCTGTTCCTTGAAAAACAACCTTCTTTCAGGTTTTTAAGTTCTGTTCCCTGAACCGGTTCCAACCCCTGATAAAAACAGCTTTTCTAAGAAAACTGAACTTTCCTAATCCTTTGCTTCCGAGTAATACCACCACCAGACGCCCCAACGCCCATCACAACAACATAATCCAATATAAGAAGGGCTTCTGCCCTGAATGAGACTGGAGAGAGGGAGAGGGGAGAGGGGGAGGGGGGAGAGAGACAGAGAGACAGAGAGAGGGGTTGGATAGACAAAGAGAGGGGGATCGAGGGAGAGAGAGAATGAGAGAGAAGGGAGAAATAGATAGGAAGAGAGATGGGAGAAAGAGAGAAGGAGAGAAAAGGGGAGAGAAAGAGAGGAATTGGGAGGGAATGGATGGCTGCAGGGAAGAGTGAATGGACGGTGAATGGACGGAAGAGACATCATGCCTGCAGGACCACACTGACATAAACACAGACAGTAACAGGCCCCACGGTGCCAAACAGCACAGCTAACCACATGATCCTGACGAGTGTGTGTGTGTGTTTATGTGTGTGTTTGTGTGTTCTGTGTGTGTGAGAGAGGAAGCGCATGGTGTGTGTGTTCTGTGTGTGTTCCCCTCCTAATGGCCCGTACAGACGTCAGAGCCGTGGTCTGTCCCCTGGTCTGTTCCACAGATGAGCACTAACGATGACGCTCCTTGCCTCTCACAATGTCTTCCCACAGCCACAAAAACAGCAGCGTAAAAAAAGAGAAGAGGAGATGGAGAGACAAACGAGATGACAAAGACGGAGAGAGAGACGGAGAGATGGCGAGATGGAGAGAAGAGAGAGGAGTTCAGAGAGAGGTAACTAAGGATAAAGAACGTGGGACGTGTGTTGCTTGTTGGATTGGGTGAGGGTTTGACGCTTGTCAGTGTTCAGTGTTCAACATTAGCAGAACGTAAACTCCAACCACACAGACAACCATAACAACCACGAGTCAACCCCAGTGGAACGCCAGCCCTGTGGGCCCAAGTGATCACCTAAATATCCTCAAACATCTGTGCACACGTCAAGCTAGGATTTGCTCCAGTATGATAGCCCACCACAGAGAGGTGCGTTTTGAACCACCTTGTTTTGCTTCCCTTAGTGATGCGCACGCTATGCTTGACATACAGGGTTAAAGGCAGTGGTTAACTACAGCTGGTTATCCAACCTGACACAACCTCTGTGACCACTGTTCACCCATGGAGGCAGGACACAGCTCCTGGGTGCATATGTCGATCATGACTTAAGCCATGAACACACACACGCACGCACACACACACACACACACACACGCACGCACGCACACAGGGTGTGTTTTGCAGGTCTGGTAGGGATTACTAGCGTCACTGCTCCTGTGTTTATTTGACCAGGCCAGCCCTCCCGTTGCCCCCCCCCCCCCCCCCCCGCCTGCCTTGTACGCTCTTCTGCACGTCTGTTTGAAATGTCAGATGGGCAGAAAACGAGGGAAGGACGAGAGGGGTGTGTGTGTGTGTGTGTGTGTGTGTGTGTGTGTGTGTGTGTGTGTGTGTGTGTGTGTGTGTGTGTTCTGCCTTGGAGCTGGACATGAAACATAAACCAACAGCTGCAAAGAGCAAATGTCCCCCTTTTACTTGTCACAATGTTCAAAGGATGAAAAGAGCTTTCTCTTTGTTTCTGAGAGAACGATGCTCTTTATGGCCCCTTCATTATTTAGAGAGTATGGTAACACAGCTTTTACTGAGCAATTGAGTCTAACAGCAGACCAGACCAGTGAACTTCCTCATCTAACGGACAAAGCTTACATCAGACAGACACAATAAGTTTTAGAAAACGATTTCATCCAAACCAATTTGAGAGGCATTGAATGTTGTGGCTGAACATCCTCCCTGCAGATGGGACGATGGGATCAAAGCCAACTCTCCAGTACATGCCCTACGATGAGCCCTCCCAGGCCCGGGGACCTACTGACTGATTGGATTAGCCCAATGTTTTGACTAACTAGGTTTTATTGACAGCATATATTTGCATCATCAGATCACCCTTTCTGATAAGATCAGAAGTGGTAATAAAGTAGACTACAGGATAAACCTTGTAGATAGGATTTATGGATAAAGCGTGGATAAATGCTTTTGCAAATAGCTAAAGCACAGATGAAGAAGGTAGCTAAAGCACGTAGCACATGTCAGGCGGATGGATCTGCCGACTATGTGGGTCTCCTGTGGGGGTGCCAGGGAGGGACCGTGAACAAAGTTACGGGCCTAGGACATGGACTTTCAGTACTTTAAGAAGCATGAGTATAAATAGTGTATATGTAAACACAACCAACCATCTTTCAGTTACCATCCTCCACCCCAGCCCCACATGATGGCCCGTTCCATCACAGACGCACGCACGCACGCACGCACACACACACACACACACAGAGATCTGCCTTACATAACAGTGTGTGATGGCAGCTGAGGACGCCATGCCGCCGCCGGCATCTGTCCTCTGAAAGATGGACTGAGAGAGAGATAAAGGACAGAGAAAGAGGGAGGGAGAAGAGGAAAGAGACTGGGGGGCAAGGGAGACTAAGATGGAATGAGTTAGAGAGAGATTACCACCCAAATACCAGGGAATAACTACTTCCCCAACAACACTTTCAATTGAGAGAGAGAGAGAGAGAGAGAGAGAGAGAGACACACACATCTACATCTAAGCATGCAGAGTGAGATGTAGAGGGACAGGACAGTGGACATTGGGTCTTATGTAATGACCAGTGCAGTTTGTATGGGTTTGTACAGGACCTTTCCTGCGCTGGTTGAAGGCATGGGGGACAGATGTTGGAGCTTCATATCAGTCCCCATCTCCCTGTGCCACTACAGTTAACACGTTACCCTATGTCCTAATGTGTCACTGCCAGAGACCTCTTGCTGCTCAGATAACAGGTACTGTACCTTAGTGTCATGGAAGTGTCATCGGCACCTTAGAGAAAGGAGGAGGAGAAAGAGGAGTAGGATGGGGTTCTGTGGATCTCTCCAGCTCAGGGACTTGGAACAGCAACACCTCCCTTCACAAAATGTCACATTCCCACTTCCCTTTTCACACCCCTAGCCGCACTCGCAAGCTCCCTCTGTCACATGTAACACACTTGTAAAGTGTTTACTGTTCATACAGTACACTACACACACACACACGCTCTCTGTGATACACACAAATACAATGCTGTGTTGTCCCAAGTTTGTGTTATTTTGCATTTATAAGCAAATTCTGCACAGCGTCATCAGCCAAGCAGCTGTGAGGTAACGAGCCACCAGTCAACCATCTCTCTCACACACACACACACACACACACACACACACACACACACACACACACAATTGTTATTACAGAGCATTCATCTGGCCAGGGTTTTAAGGCGACTCTCCCTGCTCTGGAACCCATTAGGCCTTCTGGAAGTAATTCAAGGGGGGTGGAGGTGTGTGTGTGTGGCAGCTGGGACACACCTGAGGATACAACGCACCCTCCGTCCTCTACCACAAAACAACCGACAAGATAGCTACTCTGGTTGTGAACCGGACAAAAAAATATTTAAAAAAAAATCCTGTTTATCCCTATGGCCACATAAAACGCATCCAGCACATGAAAAATCGGAGAAAATGCAGTGTGTCGGCAAAGAAAAACAAACAAATAAAAAAGGCCTAATGTTCACCAGCATGATGATGTCATCTTCAAGCGCCTTCGGTCCCTATACTCAGTCCCTGCATACGTCTGTGCTCAGAATACCTTGCCTTGTGTACACAAAATTACCACTCAAATACCAGGGAATAACTACTTCTCAAACAACACATAGAACAGAGCAAGTCTGGCAGGCTGGCTGAGGGATAGGGCAGAGAGAACACCCACTGTCTTAGTGCTTTCTCTACTTTACTCTGTGCATTTCAGGCCTTGCATACAAAACATATAGTGCCTTCAGAAAGTGTTCACACACTTAACTTTTTCCACATTTTGTTGTGGAAAAGCCTGCATTTAAAATTGATTAAATTGAGATTTTGTGTCACTGGCATACCCCAAAATGTCAAAATGGAATTACAGTATGCTTTTAGACATTTTCATAAATTAATAAAAAATGTAACGCTGAAATGTCTTGAGTCAATAAGTATTCAACCCATTTGTTATGGCAAGCCTAAATAAGTTCAGGAGTAAAAATGTGCTTAATAAGTCACATAATAAGACGCATGGACTCACTCTGTGTGCAATAATATGACTCTGACTACCTGATCTCTGTACCCAACACATACAATTATCTGTAAGTTCCCTCAGTCGAGCAGTGAATTTAAAACACAGATTCAACCGCAAAGAACAGGGAGGTTTTCCAATGCATCACAAAGAAGGGCACCTAATACATTTACATTTTAGTCATTTAGCAGAGGCTCTTATCCAGAGCGACTTACAGTAGTGAATGCATACATTTCATACTTTTTTTTTTCTTCCCCGTACTGGTCCCCCGTGGGAATCGAACCCACAACCCTGGCGTGGCAAACACCATGCTCTACCAATGCTCTACCAACTGAGCCACACAGCATACCATGTTGAAAGCAAACATTCCATGGCAATCACATACACTTAGAATGTAAACATGCAACCTAGAGTGATATTCAATTGTACAGTATTTATACTATTAGTAGATAGGTTAAAAATAATAAAAGCAGACATTGAATATCCCTTTGAGCATGGTGAAGTTATTAATTACACTTTGGATGGTGTATCAATACACCCAGTCACTACAACGATACAGGCGTCCTTCCTAACTCACTTGCCAGAGAGGAAGGAAACCACTCAGGGATTTCACCATGAGGCCAATGGTGACTTTAAAACAGTTACAGAATTGAATGGCTGTGATAGGAGAATGGGTCAAAAACATTGTAGTTACTCTACAATACTAACCTAAATGACAGAGTGAAAAGAAAGAAGCCTGTATAGATTTAAAATATTCCAAAACATGCATCTTGTTTGCAATAAGGCACTAAAGTAAAACTGCAAAGAATGTGGCAAAGAAATTAACTTTATGTCCTGAATACAAAGCGCTATGTTTGGGGCAAATCCAACACAACACATCACTGAGTACCACTCTTCATATTTTCAAGCATGGTGGTGGCTGCATCATGTTATGGGTATATTTGTCATTGGAAAAGACTAGGGAGTTTTTTAGGATAAAAAGAAACGGAATAGAGCTAAGCAGAAGCAAAATCCTAGAGGAAAACCTGGTTCAGTCTGCTTTCAACCAGACACTGGGAGATGAATTCCCCTTCAGCAGGACAATAACCTAAAACACAAGGCTAAATATACACTGGAGTCGCTTACCAAGACGACATTGAATGATCCTGAGTGGCCTAGTTATAGTTTTGACTTAAATTGGCCTGAAAATCTATGGCAAGACTTGAAATTGGCTGTCTAGCAATGATCCACAACCAACTTGACAGAGCTTTTAATAGAATAATGTGCAAATATTGTGCAATCCAGGTGTGCAAAGCTCTTAGTCTTACCCAGAAAGACTCACAACTGTAATCACTGCCAAAAGTGATCTAATTAAATATTTCGGTATTTAATTTTCAATACAAGAATAAGTCAAGGGGTATGAACACTTTCTGAAGTAGAGGTCGACTGGTTGTGATTTTTCAACGCCGATACCGATACTGATTATTGGAGGACCAAAAAAAACCGATACCAATTAAATCATCCAATTTTTATTTATATATTTGTAATAATGACAATTACAACAATACTGAATGAACACTTTTCTTTTTACTTAATATAATACATCAATAAAATCAATTTAGTCTCAAATAAATAATGAAACATGTTCAATTTGGTTTAAATAATGCAAAAACACAGTGTTGGAGAAGAAAGTAAAAGTGCAATATGTGCCATGTAAGAAAGCTAACGTTTAAGTTCCTTGCTCAGAACATGAGAACATATGAAAGCTGGTCGTTCCTTTTAACATGAGTCTTCAATATTCCCAGTTAAGAAGTTTTAGGTTGTAGTTATTATAGGAATTATAGGACTATTTCTCTCTATACCATTTGTATTTCATATACCTTTGACTATCGGATGTTCTTATAGGCACTATAGTATTGCCAGCCTAATCTCGGGAGTTGATAGGCTTGAAGTCATAAACAGCGCTGTGCTTCAAGCATTGCGAAGAGCTGCTGGCAAACGCAGGAAAGTGCTGTTTGAATGAATGCTTACGAGCCTGCTGCTGACTACCACCGCTCAGACTGCTCTATCAAATCATAGACTTAATTATAAAATAATAAACACACAGAAATACGAGCCTTAGGTCATTAATATGGTCAAACCCGGAAACTCTCATTTCGAAAACAAAATGTTTATTCTTTCAGTGAAATATGGAACCGAAGTCTAAATATTGCTGTTACATTGCACAACATTCAATGTTATGTCATAATTATGTCAAATTCTGTCAAATTAATTACAGTCTTCGATAGGAAGAAATGGTCTTCACACAGTTCGCAACGAGCCAGGCGGCCCAAACTGCTGCATATACCCTGATTCTGCTTGCAGTGAACGCAAGAGAAGTGACACAATTTCCCTACTTAATATTGCCTGCTAACATGAATTTCATTTAACTAAAAATCCAGGTTTAAAAAAATATAGTTGTGTATTAATTTTAAGAAAGGCATTGATGTTTATGGTTAGGTACATTGGTGCAACAATAGTACTTTTTTCATGAATGCGCTTTTATAAAATCATCACCCGTTTGGCGAAGTAGGCTGTGATTCGATGATAAATTAACAGGCACCGCACTGATTATATGCAACGTAGGACAAGCTAGTTAAACTAGTAATATCATCAACCATGTGTAGTTAACTAGTGATTATGTGAAGTTTGATAGTTTTTTATAAGATAAGTTTAATGCCAGCTAGCAACTTACCGTGGCTCCTTGCTGCACTCGCGTAACAGGTGTTCAGCCTGCCACGCAGTCTCCTTGTGGATTGCAATGTAATCGGCCATAATCGGCATCTAAAAATGCCGATTACCCACTGTTATGAAAACTTGAAATCGGTCCTAAATAATCGGCCATGCTGATTAATCGGTCGACCTCTATTCTGAAGGCATTCGGAAAGTATTCAGACTCCTTCCCCTTTTCCACATTTTATTACATTACAGCTTTATTTTAAAATGGATAAAAAATATATATATTTAATGATCATCCTTGAGATATTTCTACATCTTCATTGGAGTCCACCTGTGGAAAATTCTATTGATTGGACATGATTTGGAAAGGAACACACCTGTCAATATAAGGTCCCACAGTTGACAGAGGAGGTCAGAGCAAAAACCAAGCCATGAGGTCGAAGGAAAAGTCCATTTAGCTCAGAGACAGGATTGTGTCTAGGCACAGATCTGGAGAAGGGTACCAAAAACGTTCTGCAGCATTGAAGGTCCCCAAGAACACAGTGGCCTCCATCATTCTTAAATGGAAGAAGTTTGGAACCACCAAGACTCTTCCTAGAACTGGCCGCCCGGCCAAACTAAGCAATCAGGGGAGAAGGGCCTTGGTCAGGGAGGTGACCAAGAACCCGATGGTCACTCTGACAGAGCTCCAGAGTTCCTCTGTGGAGATAAGAGAACCTTCCAGAAGGACAAGCATCTCTGTAGCACTCAACCAATCAGGCCTTTATGGTAGAGTGGCCAGACAGAAGCCACTCCTCAATAAAAGGCACATGACAGCCCGCTTGGAGTTTTCTAAAAGGTACCTAAAGACTCTCAGACATGAGAAACAAGATTCTCTGGTCTGATGAAACCAAGATTGAACTCTTTGGCCTGAATGCCAAGCGTCACATCTGGAAGAAATCTGGCACCATCCCTACAGTGAAGCATGGTGGTGGCCGCATCATGCTGTGGGGATGTTTTTCAGTGCCAGTAACTGGGAGACTAGTCAGGGTGAGGGAAAGATGAACGGAGTAAAGTACTGAGAGATCCTTGATGAAAGACTGCTGCAGAGCGCTCAGGACCTCAGATTGAGATGACGATTCACCTTCCAACAGGACAACGACACTAAGCACACAGCCGAGATAACGCAGGAGTGGCTTTGGGACAAGTCTCTGAATGTCCTTTAGTGCCCCAGCCAGAGCCCAGACTTGAACCCAATTGAACCTCTCTGGAGAGACCTGAAAATAGCTGTGCAGCGACTCTCCCCATCCAACCTTTCAAAGCTTGAGAGGATCTGCAGAGAAGAATGGGACAAACTCCCCCAAAAAAGGTGTATCAAGCTTGTGGCGTCATACCCAAGAAGACTCAAGTCTGTAATCGCTGCCAAAGGTACTTCAACAAAGTACTGAGTAAAGGGTCTGAATGCTAATGTAATGTGATATTTCAGCTTTATAAATTAGCAAAAATTTCTTCAAACATGTTTTTGCTTTGTCATTATGGGGTATTGTGTATAGATTGATGAGGGAAAATAACTATTTAATCAGTTTTAGAATAAGGCTGTAATGTAGCAAAATGTGGAAAAAGTCAAGGGGTCTGAATATTTTTCAAATGCACTGTACATCCTTTTGCTTCTACATAAATAGTTAGAACCCAAGATATCCAGGTCCAAAACAGCTTCCGTTAAGAATACATCAAAAAGTTGACCTATATACTATTCAATGTTTTTAACATGATGCATCTGCGCAATATCCCTTCGTCTATATACTAAGCTGAGCTAACTGATGACTCATTAACAGTTCCAAGACATCTGCATCCAACACTAGTACATTGTTGCCTTGCCAAAACAAGACAACAACTTCTTGGCTTAAGCAGAAACAGGCAAGTAGCCTACTGTCCCTATCCAATCCCAGACCCATTTCTCAGGATAAAGATCTGATCCGACCTAGTGTAACCTAGCAGCAGGCTCTCTTTGGCTCCAGGAACAGACTGCATTGCGCACGTCTCCATTGTGTTGTGCGTAAAAGCAGCATTACACAAGCAAGGAGAGTAATAGAAGTGAAAAACACTACCAGCTGCATGTGATGCAATTACGCTGGCAATTATCTGATAGACAACCACAGCACCAGGCATTGTGGAGCCTTGGAGGAGGCTGGGAGGGAGGCAGGGGGCAGGGAGGGCAAACACTGCAGCCCAGCAGACTGATGACAGCGCAGAAGCATTGGGCGACTCAGAGGGCTAGCCTGGAACCCTCTTGGTCCACAGAAAGCTCAAATGTATGAGATTTTATTCCGAAGCCACAACAATCTGTAATGTTAATTTTTCAAACCTTTACTTGGACAGGTAAGCCATTGAGAAATAATTCCATTTTACAACAAGGACCTGGTTAAACAGTATGAACATTTATAAACACTCATCTCTCAAACACACCCGCACACACACACCGAACCCAGTAACGCTGCACGCTCAACTAGGCCATGGTAATCAACCACAGTGACGTGACCTGTGGACAGGAGCTATGGTTTATGAGGACTCATACATGGTTTATGATGACTGTGGTCATCTGGAAGGCTCCTCAAGGACAGTTCTCCGATGCTGCTGCTGCTACAGGGGATTGAGCCATCCATTTCTTATAACAGGACGCTATTGTAGACATTTCTAGAAATGTAGCAGATTTTCTCATTACACTTATGATTAATCGAATTCACACAATTGATCACATTGGCTGTCTGTTCTCTCCAATGAACTGATAAAAACACCCTTTACATAATTATTTTAATAAAATTCTCTTTTTTCAACAACAAAATATCTGACCATGCAGCAGTACACCTCCTCGTATGCTGAATGAGACTCCTCCACGTCTCTCCTCCTGAACATGGCATTGTATTGTGCTGTGTTGCACGGCAGCATTTAGCCCACTTCTCTCTCTAATTAAAATAGACTCAGAGAAAACAAACCCTGCACCAAAATCCTTCAGCCTTTTTTTCTCTAGCCTCTCCCTCGCTCTCCCTGGCTCTCACTCGTTTTCAGACGGACAAACAGACAGATGTACAGACCTGGTTTCTGTTAAAGGCTGGCTTTCTTCCCCCCCTCCCCATCTGCCTGGGCATATTTTCAAACTAAAACACACCATTGAGTGGGTAACAGTACGCTCCTTGTCTGGGACCAGGGGCTCATATGGCTGGCCAGCAGGGTAGCCACTCTGTATATGGGGAGAGGGGAGAGGAGAGCGCGTTGGGGGGAGAGAGGAGAGGCTAGCCGGGAGCAGGGTGAGGGGAGTAGGAAGTTGGGAGCAGGGAGTGAGTTGCAGGGGAGAGAGGAGGAGGGCAGGGAGCGGGGGAGAAGGGAGCTGGGCAGCGGCCAGTCCAGGTTAAAATAACAAGCTGCCTCTCAGCAGTGGGCTTAGCAGCCCTACAGCTAGTCAGCTAGAGTTGGGGCTCAAGCTTTCTCTCTCTCTCGCTGGTACACACTGACACACAAATTCTCAGAAACGCACACACAAACACATCCACATGCGGGTACACACTGTGCACACACCTTGCATAGGCACACACATACCGGTATGTGGACAAACCAGTATGGTACTGACGCACACATATGTAGTCATATGTATTCATGCCTTCACAATCATGCATGAATACATACATGGAGCATATGCTTGGCTGCCCAGGCAAGCATACAGACACATCCCATCTCTCCTGTTTCACATGTGAGCGATGTTGACGTGAGTCTGATAATGAACTCCTAATGAGGAGGATAAGTCAGACTGTGACAACCGGAGGCAGAATTTCTCTTTGGGATTACTCTGGTCTCTAACTCCCGACACAATACTGGCTTTTCATAGGCTACTGTGAGACTATACAGGCATCTGCTATGTTTCACTAGTGAATGGAAAGAGAAAACAACCCAAATCCTAATGTACCTTCAGGTACCGGATAGAAAAAAACAAGTACATGGAAAAGAACCATTGTCTATATAGGAGACACTGTCTTGGCAGGCACGGCAGAAACTGTAGAAATGTTTTAGTGTTTGGAGTGAGTGTGTGTTAGTATTTGAACGTGGTGTCTGTTAGTGTTTTAGTGAGCAGAGCGGTGCTGTGGTGTGTTTATAATAACAGTGGTGAGGTTTCACAGGCCAGCTAGGCTGTTGTCCTGTTACGACTGCCATATTTGGTAGACTTGGCAGGAAACTGTTCTCCCTCCTTCATTTCTCTCCATCTCTCTTACGTCTTTCACCACTCTCCATCCCCATCCTTCTCTTCCTCACTTGCTCTCTGCCCTCCATTCCTCCCTCTCTCCTCCACCTACCTCTGGCCTGAATGAGGCAGTCCATTCATTTTTTTTTCTTCATAAGAGCTACAGCTGCACACCTGGTGACATAAGGGCACGGCTCTCTTCGCTTTCTCTCCGTCTTTCTTTCTCTACCTCTCCTACCCTTTACCCCTGCCTCTCTATCGATCAATCTACATCTTCCTCTGTCGCTCCCTCTTTTCGCCCTCTCTGCATCTCCCCCTCTCTCTCTCTTTGCTTCTCCCTCCCACTCCCTTCTTCCCCTGCATCTCTCTATACCTCCCTAGCTCAGCCTCTCCGTCTCTCTTCCTCTTCAGGACCATGTACTGGTGGTGCTGTTCTTTGAGACTCGGTTCGCTGTGCAACACTGGGTTTTTTAAATGAATGAGGTTTGGCAGCCAGCGGCCCCATCATCCAGCTGAAGCTACACATTCCTCGGACACCCTCTCACAGTCTCAGCTAGGCCCCTCTCACTCACAACCAAAACAAGGTTGGTCGTGCTGAGCTTGTGTGTGCGTGCGTGCGAGTGGGTGAGTGAGTGTGCGTAAAAGATCCCTCTGTCCATTCACACACAGACAAGCTCAATTAAACAGAGAGGGCTAGGCAGACTAATAAAGTCAACATTCAGCATGTCTCGTCGTCAGGTGGAAATGACACCCTCTCTGCTTCCGACAAGATGAAAACAGGTGAATGTACCACATGTAGAGGAATATGCTCAAAACATACACAAGCACACACACAAGCTCGGCACGGCCAACCTCATTTTGGTTGTGAGTGAGGGGCCTAGCTGCGACACACACACAACAAGCCACTATGTTAAGTACAAACCGGTTCCAAGTTAATCTGTTTTTGTACAGATGTAGGATCTTAATTTGAGCCAGCTTGCTACAGCATGAAAATAATCCTGCAGCAACAGGAAATGTGAATTATTATGTGGATTATAATTAATCTACATTTTTGTAGGGGTTGATACATTTTTCTTAAGGGAAAATCAAGTCTGAAATTTCAAAGTGGGAATTACAAACTTCAGAAGCCTTTTTAAACCTCAAAAACACTACAAGCTTTACATTGCAGTTCTCCTGCAACAGGGAGATCAAATTAAGATCCTACATCTGTACATGATCCAGGCCCTTTTGGGGACTATAGTCTAAACCTATGAGGGCAGATAGAATAGTCCAGCCTACTAACCTTGTATCAGTGGCACAGAAATTCAGGAATCTATGGCACAGAGCGTAATGTGGCGGGTCTCTGTGGGAATGAATGTGCGTCATTGAGAGAATAGGGTTTCCCTCAAATAGATTCTTGCTGCACCCTTTTCTCCTTCAAATTTAACTGAATCACACCCTCCTTCTCATTCTTTCTCTCTCTCTCTCTGTCATTCCCTCTCTCACTCTCTCTCTCGCTGTGGCATAGAATATTAAGATGTTTGATAATTAGATAATATACAGTTTGAAAATTGAACAAAATTCAGAACTGTTTGGACTATTGGAGCCCCATTTCCCAACTCTTTTTCAAGCATTCAACTATTTTAGCAGAAGCATTGTTATAATGTATGGCATTGTAGAATATACAGTCCTCTTCTGTGTGTGTGTGTGGATAGGGAAAATGAGAAGGAGAATCAAGCCATAAACTAATCTCATATAAAATGGCTTTTTTAAATGTCCAATTTACAACTTCTCTATTGCTGAGCCAAAGTTTGGATTGAATCAGCCCCAAACTCACTACAAAAGGCTATTTCCTCGAATCATATCCCTCTAGAAGCCTCTGCTGAAATACAAACCATTTTTGCAGCTAGCTAGTCCACTGCAGCGCTACCGCAGAGCTACTCACACTGTCTAAAAAGAGATTTATATCATGATATGTCATTAGAAGTGCTCTAACGTTCTGAGAAATCCCCCAGAAATTCATTAAAAAGCTATTTGTGAAGCAGTAATCTATCTGAAACGGTTTCATCTGACATTGCAATGTCTTCATCAAACTATACATGCTATATTATACAGATGGTAATGATTTACTAAGAACTGAATGTTCATAAAGCCTACCTTACACATCTATAAACACATTGTAAACATGAAATTATGGCTACAGAGAGCAAAACAATGGCGACAGGAAAGTTCGAAGTAGCAGTGGAGGACTTCTTGGGACTGTTGGATGCTGCAATGTAAAGCAAGAGCACATTCTGGCAGGCAGTCAGCAGAGGCTGGCTCATAAATACTGCAGGAGGGCAGGTTTATGAAAATCTATGCTTCTCTGAGTTGAGCGAGAACTGCACCCAGAGGAGAGCTAGACACAAACACACACACATACACGCAAGCACACACGCACACACAAAACGAGATGAGTTTTTTTTTAAATCCTTGGGAAAAACAAAAGGCTGCTTCTAAAATTATACCCTATTCCATTAGTATTGCACTAAAAAGCCATTCACTATGGAGAATACAGAATAATGTCCTACCATCATAGGTGACATTTGATAATTTCCCATACTGTACAGGACATACTCTGCTGACCGGCGATCAGGCCCTGTTTTACAGACAGACGTGTTTTGATCCAGCCAGCGAGCCTCTCCTGGTGTAACTAGCCTTCTCTCTCAAGAGGCTTACGCAACTCACTTCAAGGAAACGCCTGTGGAGGACAGGACATGCTGCCTGGCCTGCCGCTCCGCACAGCACTCACCCTGACCAATCGCAAGGCCTCTTGAGTATCAAAGCTCCCGTAACCAAGTACTCTGAGAGAGGGGAGACAATTTGTCAGACCTCGTGTCGTTGTGTGTTGTTAGTGAGGTTGGTCAGCATCATTGAACACGATTTGATCAGATGACCCATCGCTAACACAATGTACAGTTCAAAAGGGATGTGCCCAAAGTCCCTCAACAGTCAACACCAAAACACATGGCCTAAACACGTTGCAATAAACATCCGTATGAAGATATGGGCCAGCTAGGCCTCTTACTTAAAAATAAGTAATTATATTTAAGACTTTAGACAGCGTGCTAGTCTAGAGTACAATGTACACTATCCTTGTGGTTATCCATGTGGATTTTATACGTTCAATGTTGTTTTTTATGCTCCTTTGCTGCAAAAACAATTGCCCTCAGGGACAAATAAAGTTGAAACCTTTTGGAGTGTCCAGTATCCCATCTTTAATAGTGTGACATGCCTTCTGCCAACACAAAAACGTCTGCTTGGATATTATCTCAACTTGGATACCTTTTCATTTTTGTTTTATTCTAATCTATCACTAGAGGGCGTAACTTCCATGGGAGGCAACACAGTAGTAACTGCTGAGAAGGTATGGAGGAGCTGTTGTGAAAGTTCACCCTTGAAGATCAGGGACAACAAATCTAACAGTTATGAGTGAAGGTTGTCGTATGACAGAGATCAGTCGTTGTTGATTCACTTTGTTGAAGAAATCACGGTTGAGATGATGCATTATGAACACTACCCACAGGTCTGGTTGACATACCAGAGTACCTCAGCTTCACATGGATGTGTTCATACACATCATACATGCTGAGGAGGATACAAAACTTTGCCAGCAGTACAGCTTGTCTTCTCTGTTGTAAAGCTTATAAAGGCTGTGTACTTGGGGAGCCCCATGCACAAAACCTGTACATCTGCATTTAAAATGTAGCATCTGTACTAACTTTGGATTGCAATTCAAAGATGAGAAAACATATCAGGAGATAGAAAAAAAAAAGTCCAACATTGCATAAAATCTGTTCTTAAAGACAGGAAACCCTTCTCAGGATACACAGTGTCCTTAGACATAAAATAAACAAAGCAGAGGATGAATAAAATAATGGGCAAGGTCAGTAAATGCACTTGAATACAATAAAAAGCTACTCTAGAATGTGTACCTTCACATTTAAGATTAATTTCTTATCCATTTAAGCCACATTCAAGCCGGTCTGTAGAACGCAATTCCCGGTAACTACCGTATAAAAACACATCAATTACAGTAAACGATGCGGAAATGTGTTTGATATCAGTCTCTAACTACTGATAACCTTTTAAAATAGGTGTGAGCTGACGTGAAAGCCTTTCCTCCGACCCACAGCCACCTAGCCAGATCAAACAAAAGGCCGAGTTTGAGGGCTGGTTATCAGACCTGACTCTGTCTCAGGTGCCCCACCCTGGTATGACTTACTACCCGAAGGGCAAAGCAATCCTTCGCTAGATGGAGGGACTGGACACACAGTATATACACCATACTGACCACTGGACAGTGGCATACAGTTGTTTATCAAAAGCACAAACACATACTTGCCATTTGAACAGTGGCCTACTTTAAAATAGAACGGGAAAAGGAAAAGGGGAACGTGCACGCAGAGAGTATTTCCCTTTAATAGCGTAGATAAAGTGCTCATGATAGAATCAGCACAAGTTAACACACGTGTTCTATATAGTAGCCTATAGGGATATGCGTTGGAGAAGAAGCTGAGCTTTGAGACATCCGGCAAAGTAATTCGAAGGACCTGTCTAATGTAATAATAATAGGCCTAATAATAATAACAATAATCACAATCATAATAATAATAATACATTAGGGCACAATGCGTTAATTGTGGGCACATTTTTGTGCCATTCCCTTGCCCTAAAAAAAAAAAGCCAAACATTCAAATTATAGCTAAGCTTTTACCTGTTCCCGTGGAATGCATGGGAGCGAGGTCCTTCGGTGGGACTTGCTGTTGCTGTGACTGTGCGCCATGTCTGAGGAGACCACCGAACTGGACCGCCGTCGCCTTTTAAACACGGGAATGATATTATCTTCCTTCCCCGCTGTCACGTAGCTACAACCCGCCCCGAGTGGCCCTGAGCCCGTCAGGAGCCGGTCAGCATACCTCGCTAGCAGGACCCCCAGCACTCCTACCAGGTACGCCAGGTAGGGTCTCCAGCTGGCCCGGACCTTGTTGAGGGAGATGAGAGACACAGTCCTGATGATGCTGATGAAGACGATGACGGAAACCCCCTGTCCGAGCCTGACCACCATCAGCGCCCCGCCGGCTAGACAGGACAGAACCACCAAGGTGGCGGTAAACGACAGCAACTGGTCCTCCGCACCGTGCAAGAGAGACTGCGCCGCGGCTTCGCCCAAGTGACACACTGCCAACAGAAACACGGCGGTCCGGATCAGCACCCCGCAACGGATCAGGTACAAGCCAACCCAAAAGAAGGCACATACGAGAGTGAAGACGGGGGACACCAGGTACCATACGTTCAACAACAGTTCCACCACACAGCTCGCCACGAAATGAATTAGAGATCCAGACTCGCCGTTCTTCTCGCCGTTACTGCCGCAACTCTGCTGCTCCACGTCCCAGTCAACCAATCTGACCAGCAAAGCGAGGATAACCGATACAGAGCCCACACACACTGCTGATGACAGTCTCCGGGAAGTCCATATTTCTGCGAGTCTCAGCCACGACTGGCAGCCTGCGTCCTGATACAGAGGGGTGACACATGTTTTCACATAGCCGTTGCGCTCCACCGCCCGCGGGTATTTCTCATGAGCGCTCCTTGATATACCTCTGCCACTGTCAGCTTCCACTTCCATCGCCATCACATAGGGGGAGCGAAGAAAGCGGCGTGAACTATATATTTGCAGTGTGTAAATGTAAAAGGCTCAGTGCATTTTCATACCATGTTTGACAGAGAGAGCCATAACGCGCGGCAGTGTGTGGGACTGTGCGCTACTGCATGGGCGCTTCCAAATTATTGACCCATTTCTCCCCAAAACACACACAATGTAGGCTACATAAAAATACAGAACACGAATGAACGAACAAACGTACTGAAAAAAAGTAACGGTTCACTGTGAAGACTTCAACAAACCGCGTAAAACATCCCCATATTTTCTCTAGTCCTCCCTGCGCGGGAGCAGCCTCCATCCGGTGAACCAGAAAGAGCAACTCTTGGCGATTCGCACATCTAGGCCACTGCCTGCATCTCCTCTCATCTCCCTCTATACCGCCCTCTCGCACAACACTCCTCTCTCCTTTGTGCCGCTCCGTCTGTTTCTCTCTCGGTGTTATTTCTCCCTCACGTTTCTTCTGCTCTTCATAGGTTAGGCTACTACTCTCCTATTGAAGGGACAGCAGCGGAGTTTGCCGAAGCGCGGCATACTGCTGCGCGGACGTAAACCATGTTTACATAGAGATTTCCTGCCGTATTCTTTTTTAAAAAATTTTTTACAGAGGTGAAATAGAGCCCCGACTTGGTCCGGTGACTCGAAAGGCGTCACAAAACAAAGCAATAATGATCGTGATGGTATTGATTATAATTATGATAATGATTGCAATAATTAGGCCCATTTCCACGAACATCAATTATAACATTTTCTGTAGGCTCTGCTGGAAATAAATACCATGTCATGGTAGTAGAAAATGGCTGGTGAGTTTCCCAGTGCAGTTGGAAACCGCTGGCAGAAGATCCCACGTTTTTTCTATGGAAGGTGTACCTTGAATAATGCATATTAAACTCACTTGCATCATGGGCTACGTCATCCAATCCATATCCTAAAAAGATGAGCTCAACTTACACCTCTTCTCTCATTGCGTATTTCATGAAAGGAATGAACTTCAAAGGGTAAACATTAGGCTATCTTTCACTTTTTATGATCTTATCAACTCTTATCAACTTATCAAATGATTTTACGGTAAGCCAAATCGATTGTCATGAAAGAGGAGACCAGGCAGGTGCAACTGAAGGGCAATTCACATGATGCTTCTACATCTGCATTGCTTCCTGTTTGGGGTTTTAGGCTGGGTTTCTGTACAGCACTTTGTGACAACGGCTGATGTAAAAAGGGCTATATAAATAAATGTGTTTGATGTAAGACTGGATCTGAGGTTTGTGAAGTGGCATAAATGGCACCCTATTCCCTATATAGTAAAAAGGAGTGCTTTATATAGGGAATGAGTGCCATTTGGGACCCAAGTTAGATTTGGAATATAAACTAATCACATATTTTGGTAGAATAGAACAACTTTTGGGAGCAGTGTATTCAGAGAGGAAAGGTGTTTGAGATTGTGTTTGCAGTATGCCACAGGTAGAGGTCACACATCCGACCTCCCTCCCTACCAGCTCTGTGATGTCACATTGTAGCTTGTTAATGCGTGACCTTACATGCACTTGTTATTTATTGATTCAACCCTTATTTTAACAGGTAATTTGACTGAGAACACATTCTCATTTACAGCAACAACCTGGGGAATAGTTACAGGGGAGATGAAGGGAGATGAATGAACCAATTGGAAGCTGGGGATGATTAGGTGGCTATGATGATACAGTATGAGGGCCAGAATGGGAATTTAACCAGGGCACCAGGGTTAACACCCTTACTCTAATCATAAGTGCCATGGAATCTTTAGTGACCACTGAGAGTCAGGTCACCAGTTTAACGTCCCATCCAAAAGACGGCACCCTACACAGGGCAATGTCCCCAATCCCTGCCCTGGGGCATTGGGATATTTTTCTAGACCAGAGGAAAGAGTGCCTCCTACTGGCACTCCAACACCACTTCCAGCAGCATCTGATCTCTCATCCAGGGACCGACTAGGACCAAACCTGCTTAGTTTTAAAGGCAACATTGTACATTGGCACTCAGGTGTTATACAAAAACACTAAAAGACGTTTAAAAATGAACGGCAAAGCCCTGCTCTCCAACTTAACCTTAACATGTTTATTGGACAAAAGAACGGAATAGGCCTAAGCTGATGGATCTCACATGGCAAGGACCCTTTCTCAAAGCAAACAGCTCTGAGCAGTCCAAGATGAAGAGAGTGTGATGTGTCAAACAGAGACCACCGCTAATGTACCCAAGCTAAAATAAACACATGACTGACTCCAGATCAGAACATACAAGGAGGTGTGCGCACACAGACAGACCTCTGTACATTTTGTGATTACCCTGAGTGTTTTGGTCGCCTAGTTTTATGAGTGTTACACCGGAGACCTACCGCGAAGGCTGAAATCATCTGTTTATGGTTCATAGACAGTCTTGTTATGCATACCTACACTGTAAACACACTGTCCGTACATAGGTATTACAATGTTATTGTAAAGCTGGCCGGTTGGAGTGCAGCACCTCTCCTCTCTGTCTAGCCATGCTTTGCTCAATGGTGCTGAGGGCAGACCCCTTTTAAAAGGGTGCAGCATTCCTGTTAATGAGACACAATAGTTAGCATTCAACACAATTAGGACCAATTCCATTTCACAGTAGGACAAATCCATTTCAAACCAACCCAAAGAGTTGCCTAGATGGTAACACCGCGTTACATTATTACAATGTTATTACTATACAAGGTCAATGTATTGCAAAGTAGGACCAGTCTCTGTAACCTTAGCAGGACGGCCCTGTCTGCCTCTGCTGGACCATGTAACCTTTCTCCTGGACCTCCCGAGTGGCACAGCAGTCTAAGAAACTGCATCACAGTGCTAGAGGCGCCACTACAGATCCGGGATCGATCCCGGGCTGTATCGCAGCCGGCCGCAACCGGGAGACCCATGAGGCGGCACACAATTGGTCCTGTGTCGTCCGGGTTAGGGGAAGGTTTGGCCGGCTGGGATGTCCTTGTCCCATCGCACTCTAGTGACTCCTTGTGGAATCACTAGAGCATGCACGCTGACCTTGGTCGCCAGCTGTACGGTGTTCCTTCAACACATTATTGCGGCTGGCTTCCGGGTTAAGCGAGCAGTGTGTCAAGAAGCAGCGCGGCTTGGCGGGGTCGTGTCTCGGAGGATGCATGGCTCTCGACCTTCGCCTCTCCCGAGTCCGTACGGGAGTTGCAGCGATGGGACAAGACTGTCATGAGTGTGCAAAGCTGTCATCAAGGCAAAGGGTGGCTACTGCTCTGTAAGAAGCCTAGATACAGCGACAGTGTTTAACATTCAGACAAGATACTCCCGCCAATGCCCTGCTAAATAATCCTGCCCTTTCTGTGACTGTATCCCAGAGCCAAATCAGTGACTCTGAAACCCATTACAGGTGGGACAAACAGCGGCTGAGCACAGGGAGAATCCAACCTTGAACAGGGTTAAATTCTGACTGCTGGTACGTCAGTGGTGCTGACATGAATCCCGTCTTGGCAGGGACAGGTTGGGATAATAACAATCCTAAACCTTTAGTCCCGATCCTTCATGTTGTCCTCTCTAGACACACTCCTGTGGTCAAATGGGAATCAAGGAATCTGAGGAGCTGGCTCACCCTGCAGACTACTGGGAGAGGAGAGGAGGATGGAGGGGGCATTGATGGAGCTGTGTCAGGAAAACAAAGGAGTGGAGAGAGGAGACGATCAGAGGGGGAGAGAACAAGAGAAAAGAAAGGAGAAGAGAAGAAGAAATTAGAAGAGAGTGGAGGAGAGCAACGAAAAGGAAAAGTCAGGGGAGGATAGATTAGAGGAGAGGAGAGGACAAGAGAGGAGAGGAGGGACTGTACAACTCTACTAATAAACCGTATGAGCCATGTGTTATGATGCACATAGTAGCCCACTTTTGAACCTAATTATCCCCTACTAATCAGCCAGAGCTCAAAGTTCAAACTCCTCTCCGACCAGCCCAACTGGATCAACAAATCAAACATCCCATTTCTGGAAACAATGTAGCATTTGGAGGGGATACAGATTCCTCCATCCACGCTACTAAAAACATCCCATATTTTTCCAAACATAGCCGGTGAATTTTTAGCCTTCCCAAACGACAGCGATTTGTAACCATAACAGGGTTTAACTAAGGGTCAATAATGAGTTCATATCACGGTTGAGTTAAACCATGGTTCCTGATAACGAGGTTGGCCTGTGTTTGTAAAGAAGAATTTGTTCTTAACTGACGTGCTTAGTTAAATAAAGGTTAAATAAAAAATACAAATTGGACCCTGGGAGCAGAGACCTGAGGCTACGTACCTAAATCTCCTGTGTGGTCTATGTTGTGTAGTTAGTAGCCTGGATGCCACTTCTTTATCCATGCGTTGGCTTTAGCCATTGTTGGTTTAAGCAGAAACATTCAGGAAGCCAGGCTAGTTGTGTAGAGACTGGCTCGTTGAACTGAAGGTCACACGGGGTCATATAACACATTATGAGGCGAGGAAGGCCTGGTTACTCTGGCTCCAGTTAACCCTCGCTCTGTGTAGCCTACGAATGTGAACATTTTAAACAGGATAACAGGGCAGAGCACGCTCCCCTCGATCAATAGGCCTGACTGATGACTCATCAACCAGACAAAAGATCCACTTTTAGAAAGCACTAATGTTTCACAATGGACTTCAGCACTCAATCAACCCCATGGGCAGATCATTATGTTGATGGCAGATATCCAGGTGGATGATTCCCAGGTATACATGACCAGGGTCCCTTTGATGTCCATGGGTCTACTCTCCTCCTCTCCTCATTACAGTTAACACATACACATTCACACACTCACACACACATTCTCTCTTTCTTTCTTTCTTTCTTTCTCACTCACACACACACACACACACACACACACACACACACACACACACACACACACACACACACACACACACACACACACACACACACACACACACACACACACACACACACACACACGCGCGCAGTGTGTGTTCACACATGCTGCCTGCTCCAGAGTTACTTGTGTCGTAAGCTTGCTGAATGAGCAGCAGCAGCCCCTGTGTGTCTACAGAACTGAGACACTGCCCCCAGCCTCAGCTTGCTACCGCAAAGAAAGGAGAGGACATTTTGAATCGCCATACTCCCAATGAATCAACACAGCTGTGTCAATTCCTAAGAAACTGTCGTAATTAATATTAAAAGCTTTTAATATCAACAATAATATTTTGGTTACACTTACTCAAAATGAATTCCACTTATACCTGTGTAGAAACATTGTAATTAAACTAGCAAAAATATTGTATTAACATGCTGTTACATATTTCTAGTGATCTATACATTTTTTGATTTGTTTTTGTTTCAGGCTAAACCCACCAGAATGACTGGGAGGAGCCTGCTGCAGCTGTAGTGGAGTGCGGCCTGTTTGCATAGCGGTCACAAGTCACTTATTCTATAACAAGATTTACACTTTCACTGTATGTACATGGAATACTTCTGCTTCTCAGGTCAATTCAGAATGCACTGCTATTGCCATAACGTTTTGAATAATAATACCACATGAACCTATTTGTCATGTTCTGACTCTCTGGCCAGTGCGACGTCATCGGATGGGTGTTTGTTCAATGGCTGCCAGGAAAAACAGCCAGCATCCCCCTCCTCTGTAGGAGAGAGGGCACACCACACTGGGTTAGTCTGCATGTCTGCATGTCTCTGTGTGTGTGTGTGTGTGTGTGTGTGTGTGTGTGTGTGTGTGTGTGTGTGTGTGTGTGTGTGTGTGTGTGTTTCTGTGTGAGGAGGGGCCTCCAGTGGCCCAGAAAGAGATGACTTCACTCTCAGCTCTTTTCCTGCCGGGGCGATTAGATGTTTTCCTGAACTTGAGGAATGTCGTTAGAAGGTGCTGCTCTGATGCTCTCACTCAGTGGTCCAGGGGGCCTCACTTAAAGGTGCTTAAGAAACCTCCAAGAACACCTTTAGGAAACCTCCTGTTTCACTGCTTTACTCTCTGAGCCATGTCACCCACAAACAGCCTCTGTGTACAGTTCTGTAATGTAGACGTTCCAAACTGATTCTAGAATGTAGATTTTCCAAACTGATTTCCTCAAATCAGCAGTTTTGAGCGATGTTGCTGCATTTTGTCATGTTAAACGTTAGCCTGGTAAATGGAACATGTTTATTTTGTGAAATTTTCAGTAGGGTTACTCCTATTACTAAGGTGGATAGGGAGATTGTTCTTGAGCATTCATTATTATGAGTGTATATGGAGTACTTATATTGTGATCTACAGTTTAAGTCGGAAGTTTACATACACTTTAGACAAATACATTTGTCTAAATACAAAACTCAGTTTTTCACAATTCCTGACATTTAATCCTGGTAAAAATTCCCTGTCTTAGGTCAGTTAGGATCACCTCTTTTTTTAAGAATGTGAAATGTCAGAATAATAGTAGAGAGAATGATTTTTTTGGAAGTATGCATGGGGCCATTGTCCATTTGGAAGAACCATTTGCGACCAAGCTTTAACTTCCTGACTGATGTCTTGAGTTGTTGCTTCAATATATCCACATAATTTCCCATCCTCATGATGCCATCTATTTTGTGAAGTGCACCAGTCCCTCCTGCAGCAAAGCACCCCACAACAGGATGCTGCCACCCCCGTGCTTCATGGTTGGGATGATGTTCTTCGGCTTGCAAGCCTCCCCCTTTTTCCTCCAAACATAACGATGGTCATTATGGCCAAACAATTCTATTCTTGTTTCATCAGACTAGAGGACATTTCTCCAAAAAGTCCGATCTTTGTCCCCATGTGCAGTTGCAAACCGTAGTCTGTCTTTTTTATGTCAGTTTTGGAGCAGTGGCTTCTTCCTTGCTGAGCGGCCTTTCAGGTTATGTCGACTATAGGACTCGTTTTACTGTAGATATAGATTATTTTGTTTCCTCCAGTATCTTCACAAGGTCCTTTGCTGTTGTTCTGGGATTGATTTGAACTTTTCGCACCAAAGTACGTTCATCTCTAGGAGACAGAATGCATCTCCTTCCTGAGCGGTATGATGGCTGAGCGGTCCCATGGTGTTTATACTTGCGTACTATTGTTTGTACAGATGAACGTGGTACCTTCAGGCATTTGGAAATTGCTCCCAAGGATGAACCAGACTTGTGGTCTACCATTGTTTTTTTTTAGGTCTTGGCTGATTTCTTTAGATTTTTCCATGATGTCAAGCAAAGAGGCACTGAGTTTGAAGGTAGGCCTTGAAATACATCCACAGGTACACCTCCAATTGACTCAAATGATGTCAATTAGCCTATCAGAAGCTTCTAAAGCCATGACATCATTTTCCGGAATTTTTCAAGCTGTTTAAAGGCACAGTCAACTTACTATATGTAAACTTCTGACCCACTGGAATTGTGATACAAGGTAGTCTCCATTTCTTTTCAATATGAGGAGAAAATTAAGTCGATGTGTTGTGAATTACACAGTAAAATCTTAAATGTCGCTGACTCAACTAAAAAAGAAGCATTTTGCGTGTCTAGGAAATGTGTGTGTATATATTCTTTTCCATTTGTTTCCCCATTATAAGTGAAATAATCTGTCTGTAAACAATTGTTGGAACAATTACTTGTGTCATGCACAAAGTAAATTTCCTAAATGACTTGCCAAAACTATAGTTTGTTAACAAGAAATTTGTGGAGTGGTTGAAAAACGAGTTTTAATGACTCCAACCTAAGTGTATGTAAACTTCCGACTTCAACTGTACCTTTACGCTACAGTATCCCTACAATTATCCCTGAAGTATTGTTATAAATGGAGAAGATAAACATGAATGTGCTCTGATTATAGCCGGTGATAACAGATTCCATCTGAGGGTTTCACATGCTGCAGTCTGTTGAGGAGAACATGATTCAATAACAGCTTGGTTACAGCATGGTTATTATATTACTGTAATCAATGACTCATACTAATGGACACAGCAATTATAGAGGGCAGCCATACCAGCTGGAGGCTCGTCTGCTTTAATTCACAAACATAGTGTAAGTGTGTGTGTGTGTGTGTGTGTGTGTGTGTGTGTGTGTGTGTGTGTGTGTGTGTGTGTGTGTGTGTTTGTGTGTGTGTGTTTATGTGTGTGTGTATATATATATATATACACTGCTCAAAAAATAAAGGGAACACTTAAACAACACAATGTAACTCCAAGTCAATCACACTTCTGTGAAATCAAACTGTCCACTTAGGAAGCAACACTGATTGACAATACATTTCACATGCTGTTGTGCAAATGGAATAGACAACAGGTGGAAATTATAGGCAATTAGCAAGACACCCCCAATAAAGGAGTGGTTCTGCAGGTGGGGACCACAGACCACTTCTCAGTTCCTATGCTTCCTGGCTGATGTTTTGGTCACTTTTGAATGCTGGCGGTGCTTTCACTCTAGTGGTAGCATGAGACGGAGTCTACAACCCACACAAGTGGCTCAGGTAGTGCAGCTCATCCAGGATGGCATATCAATGCGAGCTGAGGCAAGAAGGTTTGCTGTGTCTGTCAGCGTAGTGTCCAGAGCATGGAGGCGCTACCAGGAGACAGGCCAGTACATCAGGAGACGTGGAGGAGGCCGTAGGAGGGCAACAACCCAGCAGCAGGACCGCTACCTCCGCCTTTGTGCAAGGAGGAGCAGGAGAAGCACTGCCAGAGCCCTGCAAAATGACCTCCAGCAGGCCACAAATGTGCATGTGTCTGCTCAAACGGTCAGAAACAGACTCCATGAGGGTGGTATGAGGGCCCGACGTCCACAGGTGGGGGTTGTGCTTACAGCCCAACACCGTGCAGGACGTTTGGCATTTGCCAGAGAACACCAAGATTGGCAAATTCGCCACTGGCGCCCTGTGCTCTTCACAGATGAAAGCAGGTTCACACTGAGCACTTGACAGACGTGACAGAGTCTGGAGACGCCGTGGAGAACGTTCTGCTGCCTGCAACATCCTCCAGCATGACCGGTTTGGCGGTGGGTCAGTTATGGTGTGGGGTGACATTTCTTTGGGGGGCCGCACAGCCCTCCATGTGCTCGACAGAGGTAGCCTGACTGCCATTAGGTACCGAGATGAGATCCTCAGACCCCTTGTGAGACCATATGCTGGTGCGGTTGGCCCTGGGTTCCTCCTAATGCAAGACAATGCTAGACCTCATGTGGCTGGAGTGTGTCAGCAGTTCCTGCAAGAGGAAGGCATTGATGCTATGGACTGGCCCGCCCGTTCCCCAGACCTGAATCCAATTGAGCACATCTGGGACATCATGTCTCGCTCCATCCACCAACGCCACGTTGCACCACAGACTGTCCAGGAGTTGGCAGATGCTTTAGTCCAGGTCTGGGAGGAGATCCCTCAGGAGACCATCCGCCACCTCATCAGGAGCATGCCCAGGCGTTGTAGGGAGGTCATACAGGCACGTGGAGGCCACACACACTACTGAGCCTCATTTTGACTTGTTTTAAGGACATTACATCAAAGTTGGATCAGCCTGTAGTGTGGTTTTCCACTTTAATTTTGAATGTGACTCCAAATCAAGACCTCCATGGGTTGATAAATTGGATATCCATTGATTATTTTTGTGTGATTTTGTTGTCAGCACATTCAACTGTGTAAAGAAAAAAGTATTTAATAAGATTATTTCTTTCATTCAGATCTAGGATGTGTTGTTTAAGTGTTCCCTTTATTTTTTTGAGCAGTATATATAGCCTCAACATCTTTAGCTGACCAATACTGTAACAGAGGGCTTTAACAAACGCTTGATCATTTACATACCACCAACCTTTCGCATGACCGCTTGTGGTTTTATCACACATGCAAACATATCCCTAGAAAACTATAACTGTCACAAGGCAGTCTATCCAGCCGAGGTCTGTGGATAGATGACACAACAGTGCATTTGCATATAGGCCACTCAAACTTCTGGAGGAAGTGGACCCTCTCTGTTTGTTTTCGAGTTGCTAAGAATTCAGTGTTTTTACTGCTAGAGGAAGTTGCTCCTAACCAGAGATCTAGGATGTCTGTCTTTCCCTACATTATGATTTTGTATTTTTTATATACTTATGTATTTTTCATGACTTTGCTGACAGGCAGAGATTATTAAACCTCTACTAAGAGTCCTTGGTTCCTTAGCCTGAAGACGAATGGAGGGTACTGATTTTAATATCAAAGACGCTTTTTCACTTTTTTTCAGAGAGACAATTTTGGTAACATGATTTGTGGTGCATATTTTTACAACGGTTTAGAAATTGCATTCCAAGAAAATAACCTCTGCAATTAACTTCTCACACTCCTGTTTAGGGTTTAAAAAATATGTTAACTTCCCCAGAATTCCCTGGTTTTCAAGCAAACTCTGCTGGAAGATTCCCAGAATCAGGAGGGAATAAGCAGAAAATCCTAAATCCAACCAGGGTTAGGGATTTCTGGAAAACCGGGATTAAAAACTATAATTGTCACGCCCTGGCCATAGAGAGGGTTTTATTCTCTATTTTGGTTAGGCCAGGGTGTGACTAGGGTGGGCATTCTATGTCCTTTTTTCTATGTTTTTGTATTTCTTTGTTTTGGCCTGGTATGTTTCTCAATTAGGGACAGCTGTACATCGTTGTCGCTGATTGGGAGCCATACTTAGGTAGCCTGTTTTCCTATGGGTTTTAAGGGTGGTTAATTTCTGTTTAGTGTTTTGTAGACCTGACAGAACTGTTTGGCTGTCGTTTTCTCTTTGTATATTGTGTTCTCAGAATATATATTAAATGATGAGCACTCAACACGCTGCGCCTTGGTCCTCTTCTTCCAAAGACAGACATTACAATAATTTAATACGTACAAAGGGATCTGTTAGTAGAAAAAGTATTTTGTTAACAAAAGTTAAACAAATAACTTTGCTTTGCATAATTTTTTTGATGTTGCAGTTTTACAGCTAATTTCCTGTATTTCTACACATTTCACAATGACTTGTGTCTCATGCCTTGTTAATATGATATCTGAGTTAGAGTGACAAAAATCAATGGGGGCCCCCAGGAAGTCAGGGCAGTACATGCCCTGCGTGCCCGGTTGGTAATTTGGCCGTGATTAGTACAAGTTTAGATAGCTAGCTAGGCTAATTTACCAATCTAAAAATGTTTAACTGACATGGGCTAATTTAGTGACTGTCAATGAGTGGCACACTGTATAACAAGAGAAAAACTGCTGATGCACAACCACGTTTCGAAATTGCACCTTGTGTATTTTACTATTCTAACTCTCAACATTAAGTCGAGACCCTGAGTTCCAAAAATCTCTCTCTAAATGTATTTGTTTTATTCAAATAAATTACCGGTGTCCTCATATCTATACCGAATAAAAATATAAACACAACATGTAAAGTTTTGGTCCCATGTTTTATGAGCTGAAATAAAAGATCCCAGAAATCTTCCACACGCACGACAAGAGTATTTCTCTCAAATGTTGGGCACGTATTTGTTTACATCCCTGTTAGTGAACATTTCTCCTTTGCCAAGGTAATCAATACACCTGACAGGTGTGACATATCAAGAAGCTGATTAAACAGCATGATCATTACACAGCTGCACCTTGTGCCAGGGACAATAAAAGGGCACTTTAAAATGTGCAGTTTTGTCACACAACACAATGCCACAGATATCTCAAGTTTTGAGGGAGCGTGCAATTGGCATGCTGACTGCAGGATTGTCCACCAGAGCTGTTGCCAGATAATTGAATGTTAATTTCTCTACCATAAGCCGCCTCCAACATCGTTTTGCAGAAATTGGCAGGGCTTCCAACTGGCCTCACAACCACAGACCACGTGTAACCACGCCAGCCCAGGACCTCCACATCTGGCTTCACCTGTGGTATTGTCTGAGACCAGCCACCCGGACAGCTGATGAAACTGAAGAGTATTTCTGTATGTATATATATAAATAAAGCCCTTTTGTCGGGGAAAGTTAATTCTGATTGGCTGGGCCAGCTCCCCAGTGGGTGGGCCTATGCCCCCCCAGGCTCACCCATGGCTGCGCCCCTGCCCAGTCATGTGAAATCCATTGATTGGAGCCTAATTAATTGTTTTCAACTGACTGATTTCCTTCTATGAACTGTAACACAGTAAAATCATTGAAATTGTTGCATGTTGCGTTTATATTTTTTGTTCAGTATAGTTATGCCCCTGACAGCTTTGGCTTGTCCTTCAATCAAACAAATTCCCAAAATAAGAACGAGAAACTAGAAATGATGTAATCCTAGCACAGAGCAGTTTCAACATTGCTATAGATTTTAAATCTATACACTTTAAAGATTACCACCAGTAAATCCTGCTCTTTTCCCCAGGAGAGAGTAGAGATTTACATTCAAACTGGATTTGTCTTTTATTATCTTCCTTACTGCTCTGCTCTTCTCCTCTGCTAATTGTTTCCTTACGATAGAGGGCTTGTTTATGCGTTGGTGGAGCAGAAAATTCTCCATTTCCTGTTTTCTCTCCTGTACTGCAGTGTAAATTACACAGACAGGCCTGTTCACACCAACAGTATGGTTAACATTGTAATGTGCAAGACTGTCCTCCATGGATTGCTGAAATACCTGTATCTCTTGATCCGTGATGTATATCTCTGTGTGCGTACTAGGGGCTTGTTAGAAAGGGAATGGAGTTATTTTAGACTACTTTAGATTATTGAGACATTACCCACGCTCATAATGATTTTGACCTCTGACCTCTAAAGTGTTACAGCTGGTAACAGGTCATTTCCTGCCCCACGTCCTCTATGTGCTGGCTTAGTTGCATTCTAGTCTTCTGCTCCTTTCCTTAGTGAGATGGATTAAGTTGTCCAAACTCCCTAGTGCCTAGACACTGATCTTAGGTCAGTTTAGTAGCCCCTCCCCTATTGGGTAAGCCAATCTGATCCTAGATCTGTGTATATATATATGAGCAACCCCGACTATCCAAAGTGAGATAGGAGATTTCCAACCCACTCAGTCAGTGACGTCCATCTCCTCTCTCAGCCCAGACGTTTCAATCACTCTGTGATCTAATCTGCACAGCTGCAGGGAATCCAAGGAAAACCCATTATTCTCACTAGCTGGACTAAATAGAAAAAACAGCCTTTCCTCCAGGCAGCGTTGTGGTGCGGACCTCTCTTGCGTCAACAGGAGATAAGCCAGGGCTGCTAACCATTTAGGAATACAGGGATAAAAGGCTGGTTATCAGCAGCTGATTGGGGCTGCTCGCCCCACCCTCCCTCCCTGTCTGTGTCCCTGCTCAGAGACCACTACGTACAGGTCAGGTGAGAGAGAGTCTGGAGTCTGGGAACATGACGGTGTGTGTGTATGTCTATATGTTTGCAGACACATACAAATGTCCCTGTCCATGTTTCTTTGTGACACACACACACATGAACTCATCAGAGAGGTGACAGAGAGTGAGAACAAGTTGGATCCTAGTGGATCCCATCCAATCACTCATCTTCCATCTCCTCCACATCAGTCTGCTGGTCACTCTCTCTCTTTACAGAGCAGATTTTCACCTGACCTTCATCACGACTATAGGGATCATTGAAATAGCCAGGGAGGGGTTCCTACCGCCTGCAAACACACAGAGGAAAGAAGCAGAATGTCATCCAGGATCTCTATACCAGGCGGTGTCAGAATAAGACCCTAAAATTGTTCAAAGACTCCAGCCACCCAAGTCATAGACTGTTCTCTCTGCTACCGCACAGCGAGCTGTACCAATGCACCAAGTCTGGAACCAACAGGAACCTGAACAGCTTCTACCCCCAAGCCACAAGACTGCTAAATAGCTGATCAAATGGCTACCCGGACTATCTGCATTGACCCTTTTTGAATTAACTTTTTTGACACATACGCTGCTGCTACTGTTTACTATCGGTCACTTTATTCCTAGTTATATGTACAGTACCAGTCAAAAGTTTGAACACACCTACTCATTCCAGGGTTTTTCTTTATTTTTAGTATTTTCTTCATTGTATAATAATAGTGAAGATATCAAAACTATGAAATAACACATATGGAATCACATAGTAACCAAAAAAGTGTTAAACAAATCAAAATATAATTATATTGAGATTCTTCAAAGTAGCCACCCTTTGCCTTGATGACAGCTTTGCACACTCTTGGCATTCTCTCAACCAGCTTCATGAGGAATGCTTTTCCAACAGTCTTGAAAGAGTTCCCACATCTGCTGAGCACTTGCTGGCTGCTTGTCCTTTACTCTGCGGTCCAACTCATCCCAAACCATCTCAATTGGGTTGAGGTTGGGTGATTGTGGAGGCCAGGTCATCTGATGCAGCACTCCATCACTCTCCTTCTTGGTCAAATAGCCCTTACACAGCCTGGAGGTGTGTTTTGGGTCATTGTCCTGTTGAAAAACAAAATTATAGTCCCACTAAGCGCAAACAAGATGGGATGGCGTATCGCTGCACAATCAAATCAAATGTTATGGGTCACATACATGGTTAGTGGATGTTAATGCGAGTGTAGTGAAATGCTTGTGCTTCTAGTTCCGACAGTGCAGTAACATCTAACAAGTAATCTAACAATTCCACAACAACTACTTAATACACACAGATCTAAGTAAAGGGATGGAATAAGAATATGTACATATAAATATATGGATGAGCTATGAACGAGAGGCAAAGGCAAGATGCAATAGATGGTATAGAATAAAGTATATACATATGAGATGAGTAATGTAAGAATGCTGTGGTAGTCATGCTGATTAAGTGTGCCTTGATTTTTCAATAAATCACTGACAGTGTCACCAACAAAACACCTCCACACCATCACACCTCCTCCATGCTTCCCCGGTGGGACCTACACACACGGATATCATCCGTTCACCTACTCTATGTCTCACAAAGACACAGCGGTTGGAACCAAAAATCTCAAATTTGGACTCATCAGACCAAAGGACAGATTTCCACCGGTCTAATGTCCATTGCTCGTGTTTAGTATCCCCAGCAAGTCACTTCTTCTTATTGGTGTCCTTTTGTAGTGGTTTCTTTGCAGCAATTCGACCACGAAAGCCTGATTCACGCAGCCTCCTCTGAACAGTTGATGTTGAAATGTGTCTGCTACTTGAACTCTGTGAAGCATTTATTTGGGCTGCAATTTCTGAGGCTGGTAAGTCTAATGAACTTATCCTCTGCAGCAGAAGTAACTCTGTGTCTTCCATTCCTGTCCTCATGAGAGCCAGTTTCATGATATCGCTTGATGGTTTTTGTGACTACACTTGAAGAAACTTTCAAAGTTCTTGACTGACCTGCATGTCTTAAAGTAATGCTGGACTGTCGTTTCTCTTTGCTAATTTGAGCTGTTCTTGCCATAATATGGACTTGGTCTTATACCAAATAAGGCTATATTCTGTTTACCATCCCTACCTTGTCACAACACAACTGATTGGCTCAAACTTATTAAGAATGAAGAAATTCCACAAATTAACTTTTAACACGGCACACCTGTTAATTTTTTTAACATTTTTTTTTTTAGTTACTACGTGATTCCATGTGTTATTTCATAGTTTTGATGTCTTCACCATTATTCTTCAATGTAGAAAATAGTAGATAATAAAGGAAAACACTGCAATAAGTAGGTGTGTCCAAACTTTTGACTGGTACTGCACATATCTACCTCAATTACCTTGTACCCCTACACATTGACTTGATACTGGTACCCCTTGTAATTATATAGCCACGTTATCGTCACTCATTGTGTATTTATTATTACGTGTTTTACTTTTCTATTATTTCTGTATTTTCTTTCGCTCTGCATTGTTGGGAAGGGTCTGTAAGTAAGCCTTTCACTGTTAGTCCACACCTGTTGTTTTTGAAGCATGTGATTAATACACTTTTATTTGATATGTCACTTAGGTTTGCCATTTAAACTGGATAAATATTGAAGAGCTGTGTTTCTTATTTTTGTGAATTTTAAAAACAGGCCTGAGCTGCTCTTGTATCCTTTACCAAATGCCAGTGAAATTGTGACTCAATTAATTAATATGACATAATCAAATCAAATTGTATTGGTCACATACACATGGTTAGCAGATGTTAATGCGAGTGTAGTGAAATGCTTGTGCTTCTAGTTCCGACCGTGCAGTAATATCTAACAAGTAATCTAACAATTTCACAACAACTACCTTATACACACAAGTGTAAAGGAATGAATAAGAATATGTACATATAAATATATTGATGAGTGATGGCCGTGCGGCATAGGCAAGATGCAGTAGATGGTATAGAGTACAGTATATACATATGACATGAGTAATGTAGGGTATGTAACATTATATAAAGTGACTAGTGATACATTTATTACATCCAATTTTTTATTATTAAAGTGGCTAGAGATTTGAGTCAGTATGTTGGCAGCAGCCACTCAATGTTTGTGATGGCTGTTTATTAACAGTCTGATGGCCTTGAGATAGAAGCTGTTTTTCAGTCTCTCGGTCCCAGCTTTGATGCACCTGTACTGACCTCACCTTCTGGATGATAGCGGGGTGAACAGGCAGTGGCTCGGGTGGTTGTTGTCTTTGATGATCTTTTTGGCCTTCCTGTGACATCGGGTGGTGTAGGTGTCCTGGAGGGCAGGTAGTTTGCCCCCGTGATGCGTTGTGCAGACCTCACTACCCTCTGGAGAGGCTTACGGTTGTGGGCAGAGCAGTTGCCGTACCAGGCGGTGATACAGCCCGACAGGATGCTCTCGATTGTGCATCTGTAAAAGTTTGTGAGTGCTTTCGGTGACAAGCCAAATTTCTTCAACCTCCTGGTTGAAGAGGCGCTGTTGCGCCTTCTTCACCACGCTGTCTGTGTGGGTGGACCATTTCAGTTTGTTTGTGATGTGTACGCCGAGGAACTTAAAACTTTCCACCTTCTCCACTACTGTCCCGTTCGATGTGGATAGGGGGGTGCTCCCTCTGCTGTTTCCTGAGTCCATGATCATCTCCTTTGTTTTGTTGATGTTGAGTGTGAGGTTATTTTCCTGACACCACACTCTGAGGGCCCTCACCTCCTCCCTGTAGGCCATCTCGTCATTGTTGGTTATCAAGCCTACCCCTGTAGTGTTGTCTGCAAACTTGATGATTGAGTTGGAGGCGTGCATGGCCACGCAGTCTTGGGTGAACAGGTAGTACAGGAGAGGGCTGAGAACGCACCCTTGTTGTTGTTGATGTTGATTCCTACCCTCACCACGTGGGGGCGGCCCGTCAGTCCAGTCCAGGACCCAGTTGCACAGGGTGGGGTCGAGAGCTTAATGACGAGTTTGGAGGGTACTATGGTGTTAAATGCTGAGCTGTAATCGATGAACAGCATTCTTACATAGGTATTCCTCTTGTCCAGATGGATTAGGGCAGTGTGCAGTGTGATTGCGTCATCTGTGGACCTATTGGGGCGGTAAGCAAATTGGAGTGGGTCTAGGGTGTCAGGTAGGGTGGAGGTGATATGATTTTTGACTTGTCTCTCAAAGCACTTCATGATGACGGAAGTGAGTGCTACGGGGCGATAGTCATTTAGCTCAGTTACCTTAGCTTTCTTGGGAACAGGAACAATGGTGACCCTCTTGAAGCATGTGGGAACAGAAGACTGGGATAAGGATTGATTGAATATGTCCGTAAACACACCAGCCAGCTGGTCTGCGCATGCTCTGAGGACGCGGCTCGGGATGCCGTCTGGGCCGGCAGCCTTGCGAGGGTTAACACGTTTAAATGTTTTACTCACTTTGGCTGCGGTGAAGGAGAGCCTGCAGGTTTTGGTAGCGGGCCGTGTCAGTGGCACTGTATTGTCCTCAATGCGAGCAAAGAAGTTGTTTAGTTTGTCTGGGTGCAAGATGTCGGTGTCCACGACGGGGCTGGTTTTCTTTTTGTAATCCGTGATTGACTGTAGACCCTGCCACATACTTCTCGTGTCTGAGCCATTGAATTGCGACTCTACTTTGTCTCTATACTGATGCTAAGCTTGTTTGATTGCCTTGCAGAGGGAATAGCTACACTGTTTGTATTCTGTCATGTTTGCGGTCGCCTCGCCATAATTAAAAGCAGTGGTTTACGCTTTCAGTTTTGTGCAAATGCTGCCATCTGGTTGGGGAAGGTTTTAATAGTCACCGTGGGTACAACATCACCGATACACTTGCTATTAAACTCACTCACCGAATCAGCATATACATCAATGTTGTTGTCTGAGGCTATCTGGAACATATCCCAGTCCACGTGATCAAAGCAATCTTGAAGCGTGGCATCAGATTGGACGGACCAGCGTTGAACAGACCTGAGCACGGGCGTTTCCTGTTTAAGTTTCTGTCTATAGGCTGGGAGCAACAAAATGGAGTCATGGTCAGATTTGCCCAAAAGGAGGGCGAGGGAGGGCTTTGTATGTGTCACGGAAGTTAGAGTAGCAATGATCCAGAATGCTGCCAGCCTGGGTCGCGCATTCTATATGCTGATAAAATTTAGGGAGCTTTGTTTTCATATTAGCTTTGCTAAAATCCCCAGCTACAATAAATGCAGCCTCAGGAAATGGGGTTTCCAGTTTACATATAGTCCAATGAAGTTCTTTCAGGGCCGTCGAGGTGTCTGCTATGGGGGGGATATACACGGCTGTGATTATAATCAAAGAGAATTCTCTTGGTAGATTATGCGGTCGGCATTTTATTGTAAGGAATTCTAGGTCAGGTGAGCAAAAGGACTTGAGTTCCTGTATGTTGTTATGATCACACCACGACTCGTTAATGATAAGGCATACACCCCCGCCCTTCTTCTTTCCAGAGAGATGTTTGTTTCTGTCGGCGCGATGCGTGAAGAAACCGGTAGGCTATACCGACTCTGATAACGTATCCCAAGTAGCCATGTTTCCGTGAAACAGAGAATGTTACAATCTCTGATGTCTCTGGAAGGCAACCCTTGCTCGAATTGTGTCTACCTTGGTGTCAAGAGACTGGACATTGGCGAGTAGTATACTCGGGAGCGGTGAGCGATGTGCCCGTCTACGGAGCCTGACCAAAAGACCGCTCCGTCTGCCCCTTCTGCGGCGCCGTTGTTTTGGGTCGCCAGCTGGGATCCGATCCATTCTCTTGGGTGGTGGACCAAACAGAGGATCCGCTTCGGGAAAGACATATTCCTGGTCGTAATGTTGTTAAGTTGACGTTGTTCTTATATCCAATAGTTCCTCCCGACTGTATGTAATAAGACTTAAGATTTCCTGGGGTAACAGTGTAAGAAATAATACATAAAAAAACTAAATACTGCATAGTTTCCTAAGAACGCGAAGCGAGGCGACTATCTCTGTTGGCGCCATGACCCAAGACATATTGTCAGTGGAAGCGATAACTATGCACAAGCCAAGACGTCTGATTTTTATTATGGTGGACATTGGACAATAATGGCAGAAGTTGCACATGGGATGGAGGGTGGACACCTGTGAGTGAGTCTGCACTGAGTAAACCTGAAACTGAGAGTCAACTGCATATTTCATATGATGAACTGGAACATTTCAGATCTGGAGAGAACAAACTTGTTATTGAAGCTCAACATTAGAGAAGCCTGAGCTAGAAAACAGTCTATTCAAATTGCCGGTGTGTGTTCATAACCCCAAATGATCTGATTTTCATCACTGTGTTTCCAGCCAGAGGCCATTGCCAAGGGAGTGACGACCCAATCAGTTTTCCCATCAACCCATGAAATAAAGTCCCTAATAAGGGCAGCAGCCATCCATGCAGCAAGCATGCCGACTGATGAATAAAACACACACATACGTGCACATACATAACACACTCATGCACAAACGCACACAACCTCAATATCCATCCATGCCTTTCGTCAATATGTAAATCAACACATTTGCATAACTGGCCAAAACAAAAACCCTTGAACATGGTTAGATTGGGGCCAACTGGTAGCATTAGTGTTCTGGATTAGGAGATAGGGGAGGTAGTAGGAAATGAGGGTAGAGCCCGGTTTAAAGACTGATCAGCATTTACACATACAGTATATGCTTATGCGCACACAGACACTAAACCAGACTGTACCTGAGAAGGGGGAGGGTGATACCAAGACTCATCAGCGTTGTGTGTTTGACTAAGCACCCTTATAGTCATCCTGGCATAGAGCCGCAGCATCATTCAACTCTCTGGTTGCTTTGAACATTATTCTAATTGAAATACCTGATTGATATTCAGGATTATTTGTTGTTTATCTCACAACAGCAAGACTTGATGACATGCTCTACAGTCAGGAGAACCATTATTTTGCTAACCCTCTTACCTTGCCACAAAGAAAAGATGTGGCCTGCACTTTTATTCAATAGATTTACTAAATGTATTCACCTATATTATTCTTCTTCTTAGACATTTCCCACTGGGTACGCACTGATTTAATCAACGTTGTTTCCACGTTCTTATCAAAAAGCATTCTAGAGACTTACATTATAGAAAAGGATGTAGCAATCACAGGAACATACTCTTGTCAGGGGTTCCATAAAACATCTGTTTTATGCCCAAAAGGCTAAATGTTAAGCTTACTGACACAGGATGAGATGGAATGTCGGTTGTTGGATTTGTTGCATTTGAAAACCTTATCCCAGGATACTTTGGGACAGAGAAAGCAGAGGTCAAAAGGACATGTAAGGATATGCATCTATTGTTATGTTCTTGATCTTTAGCTAAGAGGATTTATGAAGATTATCGCTCTCTCTAATGGCAGTTTAGGAGTTCAGAGGGCACTAGATAGATTTGTATTACTCTTAAAGTTAGCACTTCTGTGAAGGGATTACATCAAGTTCAGGTCCAAGTTACATAACAAAACAGCACATGACAAAAAGGCAACACAGCAAAATATCCTGACATCAGATGTATGGGACTGTCACAACTTCCTCCGAAGTTGGTGCCTCTTTCTTTGTTCGGGCGGCATTCGTTGGTCGACGTCACCGGCTTTCTAGTCGCCACCGATCTACATTTCATTGTCCATTTGTTTTGTCTTGATTGTTCACACCTGGTTTCAATTACATGATTATTTATTCCCTATTTAACCCTCTGGTTCCCACAAGGTTTTTGAGTGTTTGTTCGTTGTTAAGTGTTCGCTATTTCTGTGAGCTGGACTATTTTTCCTGCGTGTAATTATTTTGTGGTTTATTCGAGTAAAGTATGTTTTTTTTACTCAGTTCTGTGTCCTGCGCCTGACTCAGTCCTACCCGCTGCACACTGACACTTGACAGGAACTTTCATCCATGCAATATCAAATAGAATAAGATAAGGAATAACAATATTTGATTGAATGAAGAAGAGATTGTCGTTTCAATGCTCAGTATGCCATTTCTGTAAGGACCGACGCTGGAGTAGAGAAGCAGGTACGGGGAGTCAAACATTTAATCAGGAACAGACATGAAATAGGACAGGAACAGCGTCAGCACACGGGCATACAAGGACATATAACAATAAATGCTGATGCGGGGAACAGAGCGGGGGACAGACAGATATAGGGGAGGTAATGACAGAGGTGATCGAGTCCAGGTGAGTCCAATAATCGCTGATGCATGTGACGGGGGGGAAGGCAGGTGTGCGTAATGATGATGGCAGGAGTGTGTAGTGTTGGGGAGCCTGGCACCCTCGAGTGCCAGGGGGGAAGAGCGGGAGCTGGCGTGACAATTTCATCCATTTGGAAAGTATAAACTTGTGTTGTTTTTTACTTTGTGAATATAAGAGTGAGTACCTGAGCAATTATAACTTCCTGGTGTGGGAATCACAGCAAACAGCCAAGATAGATGTGCTGTATGTTGTCAAAATAAGTAGCAAATTGTAGTTATAAAGGAGTTTCAGTCCACGATTGTCTCAATGTGTCTTGAGAAAGTTTGGAAGAAAAAAAGCTTTGATCTGGTCCCATTTCCGCTGAACAGAGGACATGTTCAACGTTTCCGTTCCTTTCCCCATCAACAGCCAGCCAGGGTGTTTTTTCCACAGTCAGTCCCAGCCCCAGCCAGGATCAGTAAGAGAAGGTCCAGAAATGTCAGTGTTGTCTAGCTCTGGTGATGTCATTATCAGTTGACATGAAGATTGACGGTTTGGGACAGATAGAAACACTACAGACATTCCCTCAGGACGTTAATGGTCTAGTCCACAGGGAGACGTCTGGAAATAGGACTGGGACAGAGATTTCAGCTGCAGACACAGATCTGGCTGCTAAAGAGCCTGACACAATCAGACAAACATACTCACTTTACAATATGGCTCAGTTGGTAGAGCATGGTGCTTGCAATGCCAGGATTGTGGGTTTGATTCCCATGGGGGATCAGTACGAAAATGTAGGCACTCACTACTGTAAGTTGCTCTGGATAAGAGTGTCTGCTAAATCACTAAAATGTAAAATCATTCAAGTGGAGTTCTATTGTCAATTTAGGAAATTAATTGAAAATTCAATAACTAAAGAGTGTTGAATTCCATTTATTGAATTGGAATTTCAACATGTCCCTGAGCCTAAACAGACAGACATTCTATGAAGTCAAAAACATCCCATATCATCTCAGCTGAGGTGCCACTTGTGGACACATGCCATAAGGGTCTGGAGGGACATTTGTCATGCAATGTTCTGACCAAGCATCTCAATGGCTTCTCATGACAATAACCAAAAATGGACACCTCACACATACTGTAATTGGCAGTACTTATTGGCAGTTTCATTTCTGGGGTGTGGACATATTCTATATTTCACAATTTTAGGCACATTCAGTTTCCCATGGAGCTGGCAGACCCCCGATTAATTAGGTGATGTCCTCATTAATCAATGTTTGAGCTAATGAGAAGTGATCACAGTTGGGATTGGTTGACCCTAGAGCTGGCCAATTTAAACAGCTATTTCATGTCGATGTGACTCTAGAGTGAAAACTACTCAGAAACAGGGCGTGCTGATCTAGGATCATTTTTTCATTTTAGATCGTAATTAATAAGATGATTTGGAGCGGGGTGATCTGATCCTAGATCAGCAAACTTACTTTGAGATGCTTTTTGAATACTGTTGAACTATTGTGTCCCTTAGCACCTAATTGTTTTTTGGTGCAACCTGGTCTCACAGCATTTCAAATTATTCTGTACGTAAATCCAAGATGCCCTTAGTATGATATGTTATGGTATGTATTAATTTGTCAATGTCCATGACCCATTTCGTATATGTTACGAACTACAATTCGTATTATGTTACGAATTTGCAAAACAGACAATATTTTACGAATTTGCTAAATGTAGTTTATTTCACGATTTGCAAAACATATGATATGTTAAGAATTCTAGCTAGGTGGCTAACATTAGCTAACTGGCTAACCTTAGCTAGGCTAGGGGTTAAGGTAAAATTTTGGAGTTAGGTTAAAAGGTTAAGATTCGGGGAAGGGTTAACTAAAAGGGTTAATGTTAGGGTTATGGGAATGGTTAGCTAACATGCTAACTAGTTATAAAGTAGATAAAAAGTAGTAAGTAGTTGAAAAGTTGCTAATTAACAAAAATGCTATAGTTGTCCATGATGAGATTAGAACTCACAACCTTTGGGTTGCTAGACATTCACATTATGCACACACCCATCCACCCTGACCAACTACACACTTTTGTTTTTGCTTTAAGTAACCATCTGCCTTATGCAACCCTACCAAACATAATGTATCAAATTCATTAGTGTCCCAGATTTACGTTTACTATGTTATGGCAAGTATATGAAACCAGGCTGTTTGGTGACACATATACAACACACTCTAAATCACCTTTTTCCCTGCATTTCCCAAAAGCAATAGCCTCATTTACTACCTCAGTAATCTTCAAATGGGGTGTTTGAAATGGCATCCTATAATGGCATCCTATAAGATCTTAATTTGAGATATTTTTCTAAAGCAGGAAAATAGTCCTGCAGCAACAGGAAATGTGAATTATTATTTGGATATGATTAATTATAATTAAATGTACACGTTTGTAGGGGTTGATACTCCTACTCTGGCCAAAAGTAATGCACTGTATAGTCCAGCACTGTGAGAAAGTCCAGTCTATGGCCTGGATAGCAGTAGTAATGAGTTGATAAAGTTTATAACAGCCCCCAGGACGTTTACAGGCTCTTATGAAGCCGTAAAGACTTCATACCTAGCAGACAGCCTGTCCACGCAGGGTACTCATTAACCTCTAGACATACACAACACTCTACAGGGCTGGGATTGGCTCTGAGGCAAAGAGTTTGATTAGGTTAATGAACTGGCAAAACTCAGAGTCCTTGTATGAATCAGCTCAGAGAGGAGTTTCTACCTGCAGGAAGGGACTGTACCTGGAGGCCTATACAACACCTTTACTGAGCAGAGAGTGAGAGAGAGGGGGAGAGGGAGAGACAAGAAAGAGAGAGACAAAAGAAGGAGAAAGAGAGAGAGGGAGAGAGAGGAAGAAAGAGGGAGACAAGAGAGAGTGAGGAAGAGTGTGAGAGAGAGAAAGCGCGAGAGAGAGAGAGAGGGAGAGGGAGAGAGATAAGAGACTAGAGAGAGAGAGAGAGAGACAAGAGAAGGAGAGAGAGAGACAAGAAGGAGAGAGAGAGGGAGAGAGAAAGAGGGAGACAACAAAAGAATGAGGAAGGGAGAGAGAGAGAATAAAAGCAAGAGAGAGTGAGAGAGAGCAAGCGAGAGAGCATGCGCGAGAGTGAGCACGAGCGTGAGGAAGAGAGCGCGAGAGAGAGGGAGAAAGAGGGAGACAACAAGAGAGAGTGAGGAAGAGAGTGAGCAAGAGAGAGAGTGAGAAAAAGCAAACGAGTCAATATAACTGTGCCAGGATTGATAAACATCAAACCCAGCTCATCACCGCCAGTCATACAGCAACACAGTCATAAAGCTCTCAGTCTCAAAACAGTGTTAATTTGGTTCCCACAGAGGACCTCTCTCTCTGCACCTGCCATCTATCACCTCTCTGTGTACAGTGATCACTCTGAGAACCATATAAAACACTGCAGGCCAATGAACCATGGCACTAATCAAAGCTGCTAACGACACAAAGGCATCCAGCACCGGTACTCCCAGCTTCACTAGAATAGAATCGGAAAGCTTTGGGCCAAACAGTGACAGTGGAGGGAGAGTGAGCAACAATATTACAAGTTAATTCATTAGCTATAGATTTGGACTTAGTTAAAACCCTGTAAATCACTCAGTATGTTCCAATTATGACAAATGGCTTAACAACTGATTGATATCTTCAACGAGTAGGACAGGAAGGATTTACTTCATAAGCCCGACAAGGCCCTCATCCCTGTAACTCGCAGGAGAAAGAGACGGAGGTATCGTGGACGAAGATCCAGGTGTCGTGTGAGGATCCGTAAACGAGAGGGTAATCTACCATTACCATTGGTCCTATTAGCAAACGTACAATCAGTCTATAATAAAAAAGACAAACTACGATCATGTATATCCTACCAACGGGACAGTCAAAGCTGTAATATCTTCTGTTTCACTGAGTCGTGGCTGAACGCCGACATGAATAACATACAGCTGACGAGTTTTAAGCTTCTTCGGCAAGATAGAACAGCGGCCTCTGGTAAGACAAGTGGTTGCGGTCTATGTATATTTGTAAACAGCTGGTGCACGAAATCTAAGGAAGTCTCCAGATTTTGCTCATCTGAGGTAATCTCATGACAAGCTGTAGACCACACTATTTACCAACAGAGTTTTCATCTGTATTTTTCGTAGCTGCCTACATACTGAACCACCACAAACTGTTGCTGGCACTAAGACTGCACTCAATGAACTGTGTATGGCCATAAGTAAACAGGAAAATGCTCATCCAGAGGCGGCACTCCTAGTGGCCAGGGACTTTAAGCAGGGAAACTTAAATCTGTTTTACCTCATTTCTACCAGCATGTTAAAGGTGCAACCAGAGGAGGAAAAAAAACTCTAGACCACCTTTACTCCACACAGAGAGACACTCTCCCTCGCCATCCATTCAGCAAATCTGACCATAATTCTATCCTCCTGATTCCTGCTAACAAACAAAAACTAAAGCAGGAAGCACCAGTGACTCAGTCAAAAAGAAAGTGGTCAGATGAAGCAGATGCTAAGCTACAGAACTGTTTTGCTAGCACAGACTGGAATATATTCCGGGATTCTTCCGATGGCATTGAGGAGAACACCACATCAGTCACTGGCTTCATCAATAAGTGCATCGATGATGTCATCCCAACAGTGACCATATGTAGATACCCCAACCAGAAGCCATGGATTACAGTCAACATCTGCACTGAGCTAAAGGGTAGAGCTGCTGCTTTGAATGAGCGGGACTCTAACCCAGAAGCTTATAAGAAATCCCGCTATGCCCTCCAACGAACCATCAAAAAGGCAAAGCGTCAAATCATAACTAAGATTGAATCATACTACACCGGCTCTGAAGCTCGTCGGATGTGGCAGGGCTTGCAAACTATTACAGACTACAAAGGGAAGCACAGCCGCGAGCTGCCCAGTGACACGAGCCTACCAGACAAGCTAAATTACTTCTGTCCTCGCTTCGAGGCAAATAACACTGAAGCATGCATGAGAGCATCAACTGTTCCAGAAGATTGTGTGATCACGCTCTCAGCAGCCGATGTGAGTAAGACCTTTAAACAGGTCAACATTCACAAGGCCGCAGGACCAGACGGATTACCAGGATGTGTACTCCGAGCATGCACTGACCAACTGGCAGGTATCTTCACTGACATTTTCAACCTCTCCCTGTCTGAGTCTGTAATATCAACATGTTTCAAACAGACCACCATACTCCCTGTGCCCAAGAACACTATGTAACCTGCCTAAATGACTACCGACCCGTAGCACTCACATCTGTAGCCATGAAGCACTTTGAAAGGCTGGTCATGGCTCACATCAACACCATTATCCCAGAAACCCTAGACCCACCCAAATGTGCATACCGCCCAACAGATCCACAGATGAGTCAATCTCTATTGCACTCCACACTGCCCTTTCCCACCTGGACAAAAGGAACACCTATATGAGAAGGCTATTCATTGACTACAGCTCAGAGTTCAACACCATAGTGCCCTCAAAGCTCATCACTAATCTAAGGATCCTGGGACTAAACACCTCCCTCTGCAACTGGATCCTGGACTTCCTGACGGGCTGCCCCCAGGTGGTAAGGGTAGGTAACAACACATCCACCACGCTGATCCTCAACACAGGGGCCCGTTAGGGGTGCGTGCTCAGCCCCCTCCTGTACTCTCTGTTTACCCATGACTGCATGGCCAGGCACGACTCCAACACCATCATTAAGTTTGCCGATGACACAACAGGCCTGATCACCGACAACGACGAGACAACCTATAGGGAGGAGGTCAGAGACCTGGCTGTGTTGTGCCAGGACAACAATCTCTCCCTCAACGTGATTTAAGACAAAGGAGATGATCGTGGACTACAGGAAAAGGAGGACCGAGCACGACCCATTCTCATCGATGGGGCTGTAGTGGAGCAGGTTGAGAGCTTCAAGTTCCTTGGTGTCCACATCACCAACAAACTAACATGGTCCAAGCACACCAAGACAGTCGTGAAGAGGGCACGACAAAACCTATTCCCCCTCTGGAGACTGAAAAGATTTGTCATGTGTCCTCAGACCCTCAAAAGGTTCTACAGCTGCACCATCGAGAGCATCCTGACTGGTTGCATCACTGCCTGGTATGGCAACTGCTCGGCTTCTGACCGCAAGGCACTACATAGGGTATTGCGTACGGCCCATTACATCACTGGGGCCAAGCTTCCTGCTATCCAGGACCTCTATACCAGGTGGTGTCAGTGGAAGGTCCTAAACATTGTCTAAGAATCCAGCCACCCTAGTCATTGACTGTTCTCTCTGCTACCGCACGGCAAGCGGTACCAGAGCACCAAGTCTAAGTCCAAGCTTCTAAACAGCTTCTACCTCCAAGCCATAAGACTCCTGAACATCTAATCAAATGGCTACCCAGACTATTTGCATTGTCCCCCCCTCTTTTACGCTGCTGCTACTCTCTGTTTATTATCTATTTATCTATGCATAGTCACTTTAATAACTCTACTTACATGTATATTACCTCAATTACCTCGACTAACCGGTGCCCCCGCACATTGACTCTGTACCAGTACCCCTGTATGTATCCTATGTATTGTTATTTTACTGCTGCTCTTTAGCTACTTGTTACTTCTATTTATTTTTTAGGTATTTTTTTCTTAAAACTGTGTTGTTGGTTAAGGGCTTGTAAGTAGGTCTACACCGGTTATATTTGACGTATGTGACAAATAAAATGTTATTTCGATTTCATTAAATCTATTAGTTGACTGCGATTCACCATTCATGTTTAAAGCAAGGTTGTTCTTGCATTTGTAGAACACACAGAGAGCATGCATCACAACACACACACATGCGCACACGCACACAAAAAGGAATGCAGATTCCTCCTGGCTCTTCTTATTAGGTCAGTGTATCCCCCAGGCAGTAGCTCCCGTATGTGGATGGGAAGAGAGGCGAAGAGAGGCAGGCAGAGCAGAGGACAGTAAACGGCTGTCTTTGACACTCATCATTTTTGAAAGGGAGCATGTTCCCCAGACATCACAGCTTTGCTGACAGAGCTGCTCTCTCACCTCCCCTCTCTCCTCCTGTCCCTGACTGACCTTACCCAGCCTTATACATACAAAGCCATGCAGACACAAACGCACTAATGCATGCATGGACACACACACGCGCACGGACACACACACACGCATACTCGCACTCTGCCACGCATTTTGTGTTGGTGGAAGGAGCTATTGGAGGATGGGCTCATTGTAATGACTGGAATGGAATGGATGGAACGGAGTCAAAGATGTGGTTTCCATATGCTTGATGTTTTTGGATACTGTTCCATTTATTCCACTCCAGCCATTACAATGAGCCCATCCTCCAATAGCTCCTCAAACCAGCCTCCTCTGGTCCACACACTTCTCTCCCTTTTATTTTATATTTATAATTTTATTTCACCTTTATTTAACCAGGTAGGCCAGTTGAGAAGTTCTCATTTACAACTGCGACCTGGCCAAGATAGAGACCCTCCTTCCCTCCCCTCCACCCTTCCCCTATTTCCCCGGGTGCCTTCTTTGAAAGCATTCAGCACAGGAGGGAGAGTCCTATCAGTAGGTCCCACAGCATACAGAGTCCTATACACTGCTGTAAGGGTCCTTAGTAGTGCTCTGTCTTTGATGTGGGCTCTCTGGGCTAAATCTGTCCTGGGTGATTTTCAAATAAATGTTTTGAAATATTATAAAACATGCTTAAGGTGGTTTTATTTTGTTTTTCACACTAGAAGGTTGAATGTGAAACTTTAATTGTGAGATTGAGTGTAAGAAAAATATGCTAATATTTTAAATAGCCGTTATGAATTTCCATTAATATGTTATCATTGAAATGTGTATCAAACTGTTGAGGAGCAACTAAAAACATTTCAAACAATAAAATAATTATCCAAATCATCACAGAAAATAATTATGTTCCACAAAATGGATAATATTTTAGACCCAAATAAATAAAACACAGATATTACATTATTGGGTCATTTTGACCCGGGAATATGCATTCTTTGGGTGCCATGTTTACTATGCATCCTAGGGTTAAATATCTATCTGTATATTATTCATAATGTCTTCTAAATATAACTACACGGTCTCTGTGTCACGTGTACACCGGTCGCATGAGAATTAGACTACTGCATTGTAATGCAACACTGCTTGCGTGTGACTGCCTCTCTTCTCCTCTGTCAACAGAAATCGTTCTCACTGGAGGGATCACAGTCACACAAGTAAACAATTTCAACACCCATCTCATGAGCAGAGCCCTCCACACAAATTTTTGATGGAGGACCTGCAGCATTTATCTCACTCCTGAGAGCAAAGGAGGACGAAGATGAAGAGGAGGAAGAGGAAGCGGTGGAGGAAGGAGAAATATTAGGTGGTCTGAAGAGAGAGGTGCTGCGATTTGTTCGCTGTGGGTAGAGGGGGGGGGCATAATTATTTTGTTGCTGCCTACGCTACAGATGACTTATCGGTCTGCTAACACAGGACAAGTAAAGTTTTGTTATTTATAAAAATCTAGTGCCTTCGGAAAGTATTCAGACCCCTTGACTTTTTCTACATTTCATTACGGCCTTATTCTAAAATTGATTAAATCGTTTTTTTCCCTCATCAACCTACACACCTTTGAAAGCAGCTTTGGCAGCGATTATAACATCGAGTCTTCCTGGTTATGATACTACAAGCTTGGCACACCTGTATTTGGGGAGTTTATTCCATTCTTCTCTGCAGATCCTCTCAAGCTCTGCCAGGTTGGATAGGAAGCATTGCTGCACAGCTATTTTCAGATCTCTCCAGAGATCGGGTTCAAGTCCGGGCTCTGGCTGGGCCACTCAAGGACATTCAGAGACTTGTCCCAAAGCCACTCCTGCGTTGTCATGGCTGTGTGCTTAGGGTCGTTGTTCTTTTGGAAGGTGAACCTTCACCCCAAGTCTGAGGTCCTAAAGGCTCTGGAGCAGATTTTCACAAGGATCTCTGTACTTTTCTCCGTTCATCTTTGCCTCGATCCTGACTAGTCTCCCATTCCCTGCCGCTGAAAAACAACCCCACAGCATGATGCTGCCACCACTATGCTTCACCGTAGGGATGGTGCCAGATTTCCTCCAGACATGATGCTTGGCATTCAGGCCAAAGAGTTCAATCTTGGTTTCATCAGACCAGAGCATTTTGTTTCTCATGGTCTGAGAGAGTTTAGGTGCCTTTTGGTAAACTCCAAGTGGGCTGTCATGTGCCTTTTATTGAGGAGTGACGTTCGTCTGGCCACTCTACCATAAAGGCCTGATTGGTTGAGTGCTGCAGAGATGCTTGTCCTTCTGGAAGGTTCTCCCATCTCCACAGAGGAACTCTAGAGCTCTGTCAGAGTGACCATCGGGTTCTTGGTCACCTCCCTGAACAAAGCCCTTCTCCCCCGATTGCTCCGTTTGACCGGGCAGCCAGTTCTAGGATGAGTCTTGGTGGTTCCAATCTTCTTCCATTTAAGAATGATGTAGGCCACTGTGTTCTTGGGGAGCTTCAATGCTGCATTCTTTGGTACCCTTCCCCAGATCTGTGCTTCGACACAATCCTGTCTCAGAGCTCTAAGAACAATTCCTTCGACCTCATGGCTTGGTTTTTGCCCTGACATGCACTGTCAACTGCGGGACCTTATATAGAGAGGTGCGTGCCTTTCAAAATCATGTCCAGTCAATTGAATTTACAACAGGTGGACTCCAATCAAGTTGTAAAAATATCTCTAGGATTATCAATGGAAACAGGATGCGCCTGAGCTCAATTTTGGGTCTCACAGTATCTGAATACTTATGTGAATAAGGTATTTCTGTTATTTATTTTTAATTAATTTGCAAAAATATCCTGCATTCCAGGTGACTGCCTCATGAAGCTGGGTGAGAGAATACCAAGAGTGTGCAAAGCTGTCATCAAGGCAAAGGGTGGCTACTTTGAAGAATCTCAAATATAAAATATATTTTGATTTGTTTAACAGTTTTTTGGTTAATACATGATTCCATATGTGTTATTTCATAGTTTTGATGTTTTCACTATTATTCTACAATGTAGAAAATAGTAAAAATAAAGACAAACCCTCAAACTTTTGACTGGTACTACATATATATATATATATATATATATATATATATATATATATATATACATACACACACACACATATATACACACATTTTTTAGGGGGTGCACCCTCATCCCCCCTACTTCCTGCGGCTATGGAGAGGTGCAGGTGTGATGGAGAAAAGGAGGAAGAGGAGGAGAAGTCAGGGATGGTGAAGGAGAGAAGGAGATGGGAATCGAGGGGGAGGTGGATGAGGTCGTTTTGGAGTACGATAAATACTACAAGGACACAGCTGGAAGAGAGACACCATACCCTGTCCCAAAATATCACCCCACTCTGACGCACAAACACACACTCGCACACACACATACGGCACAGCGGGCAGGAGGACAGGAAAAGCCTGGTCCATTTACTCATCATCCTTATCGAGCTAATCTGTGGCACAGCCATTACTGCCACACTCCACCCAGAACACTGTCTCTGGATGCCACCAAAATGGCACTCCATTCCCTATATAGCCCACATCTTCTGACCAGGGCCCATAGGGGAATATGGTGTCATTTGGGGCACAGACCCTGCCAGAACCAGGTGGAACAGATCAAATTTCCTTGATTCATAATGGGATGGACCCAGCAGTGTTCACCATGTCCTGGATAAAAGCCTTGGGACTTTTCACCAAACTAAGTCCCCAGGAGTCATAGGGATTATTCTGGATCTGTAAGAGCTCATCTAATGGGAAAGGGTGTGTGGACAGGATTCATACAGGGTAGTGCCAGAGCACTATATTGAGAATATCCAAATGTGAGGCTGTAAGTAGCTCTATCCATGGGTAATAGGGTTATCATTGAGCTTCTAATATAATCCTGATGGATGTTGAGTAGGTGGTTTTTGTATGTTATGTTACGTCAGAGTTGCATTTTGTGATGGGACATTGAGAAAGAATTGGAGCGTATTGTCAATCAGTCAGTCAGTCAGTCAGTCAAACAGACAGTAAGTCAGTCAGTAAGTCAATCAGTCAGTCACTTAGTCCAACATGGTCAGTGTGTGTCTTTTGGTTGATGAGTGCAGCTGCATCCCACATGAAAAAACATATTATACTATGGTATAAACCTATAGTAGTCAATGTAGAGTTTTTGCAGACTTTACTGTAGTATTTACTGTAGTGTTTTTGCAGACTGTAGTATATTGTAGTATTTTTGCAGACATTACTGTAGTGTTTTTGTTTTATTATCTTTGACCTAGAAGTGGAGGCTTCCTCCTTCAGAAAATCTACTGGAGAAATTCTAAAAGAGCAAATTTTCCATAACCTGTAGGTAGGTATGACTGGGGTCTGAACGGATATCTCAGAACTTGCTCTTTTCTATAACCTGAAGGGAACACAATATAGAGTCTATAATTGGTTTCTCACTTATTGGTGTCACAAATTGCAATATGGGGGAGGTGAATGGGAAGGGTATATGCTAATGAAATGCTGTAGTATTTCCTAAAGTTAAAGAAGTGTTTGGTTTTGTGGACATTACTGTAGTATTTACAACAGTGTTTTTTGTCTTCTGAATAATACTGTAGTACTTACTATAGTATACTACAACATTCCATTCTATAGAAAGTACAATACATGATCGAGGGATACTACCGTGTGTAGCATAGTATTCTAAAGTATACTACAGTTTACTATATAATTCTATAGTAGGTACTGTAGTATTATATAGTAAACTGTAGTATTTATTCATGTGGGATGGTAGCCACCATCTTGCTTTCCCCTATTACTGTCATGTTATGGTGAAGAAGAACAACAACAGTAACATGAGAGGACAGAGCATATTACTGACTGCGGAGAATGTGAAAAAAACACACAGCGTTCAGAAGACAACGACCTCAGGTCTGGGCCAACTGGCTCTGGCAGTATACTTAACTGTCTAATTGAAAAGAGCAGTAGATGAGTTCTGACCCACATTGACTGGTTTTATGTATCCTCTTAAGGTCTAATCATGGGGTTTGAATAATGAGGCCGGTTAAGGAACACACACGCACATGCATACGCACACCACCTCGATCCCTCCAACATCTCAATCCCTCCAACATCATTTGGCAGTGCACTCTGCTTTCCAGAGCAGGGCTGTGAAACCGGGAGGCCCCCAGGCTCATAAAAGCAGATTTGTGATTTTGCTGTGAGCCAGAATCTGCAGCCACTGTTAAAAAGAGAGGAAAGAAGAGCTTTTACTGTCTTGAGCATTAGAGCCGTACCTCTACCAAAATGAAAACAATTATAGTCCCACTCCCTCCCTCAGTACTGACAAACACTCTTTCTGTTCTGTGAAATGGCTCCTGGACAGTGGAAACAGAGCAATAAACATTCCTCACCAGAGCGGGTTTATGAGAAAATGTTAACCAGGCGATACGTAGTTGATACGGCTCCCAAAAAACAACTACAACTAGAAATAGTGGAGAGAATTTTTCATTTCATTTTTTTTTAAGGTGGTTGACAAAAAACAAAGCCAGAGCACTTTTACTGTGTTCTTCAATATTAACAAGCTACCTCAGAACGTGAAGTCTTTGTGTGTGTCTGTGTGTGCATGTGTGTCTGTGTGGGTACGCGCATTTTGGGAATTGTACTCAAACCCCGGGAGTCTGCAGACAAGTTGATTTCATTTACATGGAATCGGTCCCTGAAGAGAGAGCTGTGATGGGGTCAAAAAAGTTCCATAATCTCTTCTTCTCCTCCTGTTATTCCTCCAGGGGAAAAATACAGTATGCTTAACTAAACCCCATCATACACACAGAGTAGAGAACTGTACGACACACAACACAGACTCACACCAGCCTAGTCACTAGACACTCCCAATAGAGCATGATCCGGTACTGGGCTCAGCCTCAACGCTGTGAGAAAATAATTAACACACCGTCCATGGCATCCATCTCTCCTGTTCAAGCTAAGACTGCTTTCAGAAATGTATAAAAGTCCACAAGAATTTCAAAATACAAAAGCACGCCTGTCATTCAAGGGATATTATCGAGAGGATGAAAGAGGGAAAGAGAGGCTGGGGAAAGAGGGATGGATAGGGAACATCTGATGAAATAAGAGAACATGTCCCGAGAATGGTACTGCAAGCCCATCCAGGGCCAGAGAGCAAGAGAGTGTCAGCGGAGTTTTATGAAACATCTGGGAGTCATCAGGAATAAAGAGAGTAGAACACTGGACTCAGCTGTTTCACCATGTTCCTCTCTCTCTCTCTCTTCCTCCCTCGCTCTCTCTCTCCGTTCTCCTCTCCATCCCTACTTCTATCCTCCCTTGCTCGCCTGCTTCATATCGACCCAACACCTCCCCATGGGGGCTGGGGGCTTACAGTGACCTTACAGAGTCCGACAGGAAGTGGAGAGAGAAAGAGAGAGAGAGGAAGAAAAGAGAGAGAGAGAGGAAGAAAGAGTTAGAGAGAGGAAGAGAGAATGTGAGAGAGGAAGAAGAGAGAGATAAGGGGGGGGGCTGAAAGAAGAAGTCACAGACCACAGGCTCTGGTATCTCCCAATCCCATTGACCTACACTGAAAGGGTCAAACTGTGTGGAAAACCAGGATTGCAGGCCATGTTGTTACGAAATCATTAACTAGCCTGCTAATATTGTTGCATTCGCTAAGTCTAGGGGTCTTAGGCCTAGTTAACTGGTCTGTAACCTGATTAAAGACTTGATTTTGATTGTGTGTTTTGGATCATCGTCTTGCTGCATGACCCAGCTACGCTTCAGGTTCAGCTCACAGACGGATGGCCTGACATTCTCCTGTAGGATTCTCTGATACAGAGCAGAATTCAGGGTTCCTTCTATTAAGGCAAGTGGTCCAGGTCCTGAGGTAGTAAAACATTCCCAAACCATCACACTACCACCACCACGCTTGACCGTTGGTATAAGGTTCTTACTGTGGAATGCAGTGTTTGGTTTTTGCCAGACAAATTGGGACCCATGTTGTCCAAAAAGTTGACTCAAGTTTGCCAAAAAGCCCCTGGAAGCATCTGGATGATCATCAAGACTCTTGGAAGAATGTTCTATGGACAGATGAGCAAAAAAATATCAATTTTTGGACGACATGGGTCCCAACACGTCTGCGAAAACCAAACACTGCATTCCACAGTAAGAACTCATACCAACAGTCAAGCATGGTGGTGGTAGTGTGATGGTTTGGGAATGTTTTACTGCCTCAGGACCTGGACCACTTGCCTTAATAGAAGGAACCATGAATTCTGCTCTGTATCAGAGAATTCTACAGGAGAATGTCAGGCCATCCGTCTGTGAGCTGAAGCGTAGCTGGGTCATGCAGCAAGACAATGATACAAAACACACTGTCAAGGCTACATGAAAATGTCTAAAAAGCAACAAATTTGAAGGTTTTGAATGGCCTAGTCAAAGTCCAGACTTAATTCCAATAGAGATGGTGTGGCAGGTCTTTAAACGAGCAGTTCATGCTTGAAAACCCACACATGTCGCTGAGTTAAAGCTGTTCTGCATGGAAGAGTGGGCCAAATGTTCTCCACAGAGACATGAGAGACTGATCAACAACCACAGGAAGCATTTGGTTGCAGTCATTGCTGCTAAAGGTGGCACAACCAGTTATTGAGTGTAAAAGGGCAATTACGTTTTCACACAGGGGTATTGGGTGTTGCATAATAAAACATATGCAAAAGTAGAGAAAATTAGAAGGCACTGTATGTGAAGAATCAGCGAATGTGTTGAATGTGCACGTGCCCAGGGAGACCGTAACCATACGTTGGTCCAGGGCCAGCTCTGTCTCTCTTGACCTCTTGGTTGGCCATTCCAAGCGAATTATTGTTTGTTCAGATGATGATTAAACATAAACATATACAATAAGGAAACTACAAACAGGCATACCTAAACTAAAGATTCAAAACCAAATGAAGGCCTCATGGCTACCAAACCAAACAACAGCTTCACGGCTTACATGCTGGCATTCTGACTGACGACCACCTTAAATTAGCAGCACCTGTCTCCTTATCAACCAGGCTCAGAACCTGGACAATGTTGCTGCTGCCCCCTGGGGGAATGGAGTGTGGAAGTGGTAGTGTGTTTTCCAAACTACCTAACCCATAACAATGTAACACACACATAAACACACAAAGGAGTTTCAGATTAGCCTACTGAGCTGAACTGTTGGTCACCAAATAGATTAAAATCACACACACACACATACAAGTACCAGCAGCCATATTTCAAGCTTACCAGCTTTTGCAAAAGCTAATGGAAAAAGCGGTGTGTGTGCATTCCCCTCTTTACTGAGTGAGTGAGCGGAGCACTTACGAGGTCGTGCCTAAATTACAGCTTCATCTATGGATTGTCGTCACTCGCTGCTCCCTCCTCACCATTAATAATTCAAAGAATCTGCTGTTCGACGTTTAACAGCAGCACATTGCCATAGATGGCTGCAGCGCAGGTCGGTTTATAGCATGTAATTGGAAACATGTCTGTCCTGCTGTTTCCTGTGTGGCAGCGGTCTGATGGTCTGGGCAGCGGGCACGATGTGGACAAACCCTGCACCGACACTCACAGGGTTATGCCAATGTTACACAGCCTGATGATAGTAAAGCTGAAAGAATTTCCATGCTACATTTTCTCAAGTCAGACATACAGGGTGGAAGGCATGCAATGAACGGCTGACTGGGTAGTGAAAACCAAATGGGGAGAATCACTATTATATTCTGTATGGTGTTCTGCATAGGGTGTTTCATCTTTCTCACATGAAAGCATATGCTTAGAAAGTATTTCACCTCTTGAAAGAGTATTGTACAGAACACACACACCACACACGCACACAATGATTCATGTACACACCGTTCGTGTCATGCAAACGTTTACTCACATATGCATGAGCGCTCGCACAGAAACCCACACACGTCATGCGACACATGTGAACCACCAAACAAACGCACTGCACAAAAAAAGCACGTTACTGCACTCTCCCCTTTCAGCTGCACTGTTACTGTACATCACACACACATACATCACACACACACACACATACATACATCACACACACACTACACACTTTGGGTGATTCCTCACGAAACAAGAACAAAAAAAGAGCTTTGGAGGGAGGATTGTTGACATATATTTAACATTTGCATCGTAAAGCATAATTGACAAATAATTCATCAAAGTTGGAATATTTGTGACATTTTGACTTTAGCCAGGCCTCCTTTAAGACTTCATAATGTTTCATCTGTAGATGCTACAAAGCAAAATTTGGTGTCATGTGAAGCTTTACCATTTTCTCTGTAATATGAGTAGTATTATGATTTCAATAACAATTTCTTACATTCATTTATGTATATTGAAAAATATAAATATGAATATTGAAAATATAGAAATGTTGGTGTTGCAAATGTTTCAATATATTGTTGAAAATAATATACTCCACAGAGTGGAATCTCAGCCAGTTTTAAAGTTATGGGCCATTTTATACAGAGGAATTGGCACAGTAGGGAATGTAATGAATAACAGCCCTCCTTTTACTTGTATCATTGCACATCCTGCTAATCAACAGCAGAAGGCGACCCTTTTGAATCAATTTTCAAGCGGTAAAGCTTCATATGACACCAATTTTTGTTTTGTAGCACCTACAGATGAAACGTTATGGAGTACTAAAGGAGGCCTGAGTATGGCCAAAATGTCACCAACTTCAATTATGCTTTAAAGATACAGTACAATTGTCAAATATATGTCAACAATCCTTCCTACAAAGGACCCTTTTATTGATTGAATGTCGTGAATTTTATATTTATTTTTTGTTCTAGTTTCGTGAGGAATCACTCCTTTGTAGTTTTATACATGACGAAGGCACGCTACTGCGGGCCTACTCTCTAACTCTCTGCTGTATGTCAAAACAGAATTAGCTTCAACTGGCATGTATGTCTATGTTATTCATAACACTTTACTGTCATTGACAGCTATTCTACTAGGTGATTCAATACTCATCTATTGGCAGAGCTAACACTACAAATGATGTTCCAAATATGGTTGCCGGTGTGCCCGCCATGGAAGGTTTCTTTGAATGTGAATTGGGACTGAAGTTAGAGCCAATGGGCTGAGGGAATGGTATTGCATCTAGGCCAATCATAATTGTATGTACAGTATTCTGGCAGAAAATGGGCCAATCAGAATCGTATGTACAGTATGAAGGGACAAGAATTGTGCTCTGAAGCCTGTGGACCATGGCCAGATGATGTGTTTTATAACACACTGCTCTCTGCTCTCTTCTCTCTCTAGAGAGAGGCTGGGCCCCTGGGATAAGGCAGCTCACAGACCACGTACATCAATTCCTTATCTAACCACAGGGCTGGCTGGGGGTTAGCTAGACTTAGGCCCAGAGCAGTGTCACGCTCACACACATGCACACGCAGGCCTGGTCATTGTCAAAAGACACTGATCTCGGAGGAGCATGCAAAATGTCAAACACACACACATTAAGCCATTTGTCATATTATTATTGCGAACATATCACAACAGTGGAACACAGAGGGTTGTCTTTCGTGCAAAGGGGTGTCTGGGTCCAGGGCGAGACCTGACGTGTGTGTGTCACTAGGGTGGACTGGTGTATGTTTGGTGACGTGTTTGTCACTGGAACAGACTGGCATGTATGTACAGTTGAAGTCAGAAGTTTACAAACACTTAGGTTGGAGTCATTAAAACTCGTTTTTCAACCACTCCACATATTTCTTGTTAACAAACTATAGTTTTGGCAAGTCGGTTAGGACATCTACTTTGTGCATGTGTAACAGTGTAGGTTCCGTCCCTCTCTTCGCCCCAACCCGGGCTCGAACCAGGGACCCTTGCCAAGGGGAAACCCTACTTCAAGTCTCAGAGAGAGTGACGTCACCGATTGAAACGCTATTAGCGCGCACCACCGCTAACTAACTAGCCATTTCACATCGGTTACACTCACCCCCCCTTTGACCTCCTCCTTTTCCGCAGCAACCAATGATCCGGGTCAACAGCATCAATGTAACAGTGTAGGTTCCGTCCCTCTCTTCGCCCCAACCCGGGCTCGAACCAGGGACCCTTGCACACATCAACAACTGACACCCACCGAAACATCGTTACCCATCGCGCCACAAGAGCCACGGCCCTTGCAACGCAAGGGGAAACCCTACTTCAAGTCTCAGAGAGAGTGACGTCACCGATTGAAACGCTATTAGCGCGCACCACCGCTAACTAACTAGCCATTTCACATCGGTTACACATGACACAAGTCATTTTTCCAACAATTGTTTACAGACAGATTATTTCACTTATAATTCACTGTATCACAATTCCAGTGGGTCAGAAATATACATGCACTAAGATGACTGTGCCTTAAACAGCTTGGAAAATTCCAGAAAATGATGTCATGGCTTTAGAAGCTTCTGATAGGCTAATTGACATCATTTGAGTCAATTGGAGGTGTACCTGTGGATGTATTTCAAGGCCTACCTTCAAACTCATTGCCTCTTTGCTTGACATCATGGGAAAATTAAAAGAAATGAGCAAATGCTCTGAAAAAAAATTGTAGACCTCCACAAGTCTGGTTCATCCTTGGGAGCAATTTCCAAACACCTGAAGGTACCACGTTCATCTGTACAAACAATAGTACGCAAGAATAAACACCATGGGACCACGCAGCCGTCATTCCGCTCAGGAATGAGACACATTCTGTCTCCTAGAGATGAACGTACTTTGGTGCGAAAAGTGCAAATCAATCCCAGAACAATAGCAAAGGACCCTGTGAAGATGCTGGAGGAAACAGGTACAAAAGTATCTATATCCACAGTAAAATGAGTCCGATATCGACATAACCTGAAAGGCCGCTCAGCAAGGAAGAAGCCACTGCTCCAAAACCACCATAAAAAAGCCAGACTACGGTTTGCAACTGCACATGGGGACAAAGATCGTACTTTTTGGAGAAATAGCCTCTGGTCTGATGAAACAAAAATAGAACTGTTTGGCCATAATGACCGTTGTTACGTTTGGAGGAAAAAGGGGGAGGCTTGCAAGCTGAAGAACACCATCCCAACCGTGAAGCACGGGGGTGGCAGCATCATGTTGTGGGGGTGCTTTGCTGCAGGAGGGTGTTGCACTTCACAAAATAGATGGCATCAAGAGGAATGAAAATGATGTGGATATATTGAAGCAACATCTCAAGACATCAGTCAGGAAGTTAAAGCTTGGTCACAAATGGGTCTTCCAAATGGACAATGACCCCAAGCATACTTCCAAAGTTGTGGCAAAATGGCCTAAGGACAACAAAGTCAAAGTATTGGAGTGGCCATCGCAAAGCCCTGACTTCAATCCTATAGAAAATGTTTGGGCAGAACAGAAAAAGCGTGTGCGAGCAAGGAGGCCTACAAACCTAACTCAGTTACACCAGCTCTGTCAGGAGGAATGGGCCAAAATGCACCCAACTTACCGTGGGAAGCTTGTGGAAGGCTACCTGAAATGTTTGACCCAAGTTAAACAATTTAAAGGGAATGCTACCACATACTAATTGAGTGTATGTAAACTTCTGACACACTGGGAATGTGATGAAAGAAATAAAATCTGAAATAAATAATTGTGAATTGTGAAAAACTGAGTTTAAATGTTTTTGGCTAAGGTGTATGTAAACATCCGACTTCAACTGTATGTATGTCAGTGAGGATGCAGTATGCAATGTTTCACTCATTTGTTTCCAGGACAAGTTGAGTTCGTCTGAGGATGCACCCATCCAGTGGTTCACACTCATCAATCAGGATTTCTTATGGATCTGTCAACTGAGGACAAACTGTCATTTGAGGTAATGGGAACGTCCTTTCTACTCATTATAGTCCCCTTCTGTCGACTTTATTATTGTACTGCTGTGACTGTCCTTTCAGGCTAATTCAAATTCACAATAACCTGTATATTCATCCCAATAAACCTGGCTTTGGCCATTAGAGGGGGTGGGGGGAGCAAGAAGAAAGAAAGAAAGAAAGATGCGTTAATGCACCAATGCTGAATATAAAAAGTAACCAGAGATGAAGCACAGGTCAAAAATAGCCCAGGAGACACATTGGTGATTACGAGGCGGTCTCTTTTTACCCTAAAGAGATGACAACACTCAAGAAAGAGCAGCAGATAGATGCTTACCGTGGCAGTAACTGAGGTGAGCACTTCTTAACATACACTCAGCATCGCTGGCAGACAGTCACTGGCAATGCCTGTCATCTGTGATGTACACCCACACTCACTCACTCACTCACTCACACAAAAACACACAATGCCTGTATCAAAGGGCCTTCCTCGCTCTCTCCTCCCTCCTTTCAGTCCCACGGTCCTATCAGCATCACTGGCTGTCTCAGCCAATCAGCATGCAGAAGACTCACTGAATGTATCCGTATAGAGCACTCAGCAGGCACACACACACACACACACACACACACACACACACACACACACACACACACACAAAATGATAGGCAGATTATTAGATTCACCTATGATATCATGAGTGAGTGAGTCAAACCAAAGGGATGTTATTAGCAGTATCTGCAGGGAAGAGAGCAGGCAGACATTCATGTCTACAGGGGAGGCTTAGTTAAAGAGCATTACGCTAATGATCTACGATAAAAATTTACTTTGGAAACAGTCTATGTACAGTACATACACCGCCACAGGCAACACTCAGATACCATCCAGCAACAACCCTTCAGGGTTTTATGTGTCCGAGATACACTGAACAAAAACAAGCGCAACATGTCAATTGTTGGTCTCATGATTCATGAGAAGGGTTGGGTAGGTTACTTTCATAAATGTCATCCGTTACAGTTACTAGTTACCTGTCCAAAATTGTAATCAGTAACGTAATTACCCAAACTCAGTAACGTAATCTGATTACATTCTGTTACTTTTAGATTACTTTCTCCTTAGGAGGCATTAGAAGAAGACACAAATGTATGTTAGCAATTGAACGACATCTATTGTAGGATAAATCTATGTTAAAGTTTACATAGCTGGCCATGTATGGATGTTCATTTTTACTTTATAGGTTGGTTACGTAGGCTTCTTCTCACCCATCGCTTTCTACTACATATAATAATATGATTAAATGATATCTTTATATTAAAAACCAAAGTCTATCAGAATTACAGTCATTCCAATACATCTTATACCCCTTGATCTTCAAGAATAGGACTTGGAAATATGGAAGTATAGATTAGCCAAATTGTTTTACATGAGCATAACCCCAAAACTAAGGACTTATTAGCCAGCCCTACTCTGTTGTTTATGATTTTGTTGTCATGGAGGACTGATTGGGCTCATTGATTTGAGTTGAAAAATAAATGCTGAGCTCATGGAATGGCATGCTTTGAGCACTACTGAAAAGTGCTATTTACATGTGAAAAATGAATGCCATATTATGTGTTTACTATAGGCCTATTGTTTACCTCTTTGTTGGTGACACTTTGATATCTTGATAATATGCAGCTGTTTAAAGGGCAAATCCACAGATGAAACAATAACAAAACGGTTGCCCCGCCTCTGTTTTGGTAAAAAAAAAAATATATATATATATATATATATATATATATATATATATATATATATATATATATATATATATATATATATATATATATATATATATATATAATTTATAAGTCCAGAAATTGATGTAGTAACTACAGATTGCCCTTTTAAGTCTATCAAAAGTGTGCAAATTTGAGCATGTGTCCAGTAGGCCTATGGATTATTTTATCAGCATGAGTTAGATTGAGCAATAAAAGCTCCACTTTCATTCCATAGGCTTGGATCCGCACTATACAGCTGTTGGAAGAGCGCATTTTTCACTGGCTGACCACTGGTTTCAAAAACAATGATTGATAGGCAGCTTAAACTTCTTGTATTCAACCATTATTATAAATACACATTTAGAATTGTGATCAGCCATCCACAACAACCACAATCCGTGAGGCGCAAATAGCTAAATGAGAGAGAAGCAGTGTGATTCACATCAATGCGCTATGTAGATATCAAGTGATATCCGTATCGCCGTAGACTATACCACTGCTGTCGTCCTTACCTCCAAGCGTTTATTCAAGTTTGATAATCTTGGATGCCGACAGCAGCCGCACCATTGGAAGACATATCTTGGACTGTAGTCTACAAAAGCCTATTCCTGCTCTTTTCCCACGATCCATCAAACGCATTTGGTGTGTAATCATAGTGGTCAGACTTGCCCAGGTGTAACAAACTTAAACTTCAATGCTGATTTGAATGTCATTGAGAAAGCAGAGAAGTGTCAAAGATTTTTTTCCACAAACATCCTTTCTGAATTGAAAAGTAATCCACAAAGTAATCGTCTAGTTTTTCAAAAGTATCTGTAATCTGATTACAATATTTTAGCTGGTAACGTAACGGATTACAGTTTTTTGTATTCCCTTACATGTAATGCAAAAGATCCATGAAATGTTCCATATGCACAAGCTGCTTATTTCGTTTAATTTTGTGTGCAAATTTGTTTACATCCCTCTTAGTGAGCATTTCTCCTTTGCCAAGATAATCAATCCACTTCACAGGTGTGGCATATCAAGAAGCTGATTAAACAGCATGATCATTAGATAGGTGCAACTTGTGCTGGGGGCAATAAAAGGCCACTCTAAAATGTGCAGTTTTGTCACACAACACAATGCCACAGATGTCTCAAGATTTGAGCGAGCGTGCAATTGGCATGCTGACTGCAGGAATGTCCACCAGAGCTTTTTGCCAGATCATTTAATGTTAATGTTTCTACCATAAACCGCCTCCAACAACGTTTTAGAGAATTTGGCAGTACTTCCAACCGGCCTCATAACCGCTGATCAAGTGTAACCAAGCCAGCCCAGGACCTCCACATCCAGCTTCTGCGGGATGGTCAGAGACCACGCACCCGGACAGCTGATGAAACTGTGGGTTTGCACAGCCAAAGAATTTCTGCACAAACTGTCAGAAACCATCTCAGGGAAGCTCATCTGCATGCTAATTATCTGCGCGCTCATCGTCCTCACCGAACTACAGTTCGGCACTGTTACTGTTCAGAGGGCAAATGCTCACGTTCGATGGCCACTGGCACGCTGGAGAAGTGTGCTCTTCACGGATCAACCCCGGTTTCAATTGTACTGGACAGATGGCAGACAGCATGTAAGGTGTCGTGTGGGCGCGCAGTTTACATTATAAACAGAGTGCCCCATGGTGGCGGTGGAGTTATGGTATGGGCAGATATAAGCTACGGACAACGAACACAATTGCATTTGATCAATGGCAATTTGAATGCACAGAGATTCCGTGACGAGATCCTGAGGCTCATTGTCGTGCCATTCATCTGCCGCCATCACATCATGTTTCAGCATGATAATGACCGGTCTCATGTCACAAGGATCTGTGCACAATTCCTGGAAGTTGAGGCCAAGTTCTTCCATGGCCTGCATACTGACCAGACATGTCACCCATTGAGCCTGTTTGGGATGCTCTGGATTAATGTACGTCAGCATGTTCCAGTTCCCACCAATATCCAACAACTTCAAACTGCCATTGAAGAGGATTGGGACAACATTCCACAGGCCACAATTAACAGCCTGATCAACTCTATGCGAAGGAGATGTGTCGCGCTGCATGAGGCAAATGGTGGTCACACCAGATACTGACTGGTTTTCTGATCCCCACCCTACCTTTTTTTAAGGTATCTGTGACCCTCAGATGCATATCTGTAAATCCATAGATTTGGGCCTCATGAATTTATTTCAATTGACTGATTCCCCCTGTAAAATCTTTGAAATTGTGTTGATCCCTTATGCCCTTTCAAAACATCAGACACACACGTGAACGTTTTCATACATGATCGTAAATACACGTCATGCATGAATTCCAGCACACACTGACTCAGACACACGCATATAGGCATGCATTCACATAGGCGCACACACATACACGCACACACTTTCTTCCCACCACAGGGGATGGGATCCGTTTTTCCTGCTGCATCTAATAATAATGATGTTATGGAGATGCACCAAGCACAATGTTCTGTCAGCAGTTGGACTCATTCAAAGTGACATACATTCCCAATTATTTATCCGACAACTGCCTTAATACATTCACTCTGCGGTCGTCTCCCCGTCCTCACTGGCTGACCGGTTTTCCCTTCGCATCCAAAAGCTTACTTCACACATTCCTTGGATTGTGGGTTTAATAACACACACACACACACACACACACTCACACACTCATGCACACAAACACACTGCAAGAGAGAGTTATGCATGATACCAAGGCCTATCTTCTTATAACGCCAGTGGTTTACTGTTTTAATAAATCACTAGTGCCATACCATTTGGATGGGGGAAAAGCACGACATACTGAAATAGATATTCGGAATATGAATAAATGGGTTTATTAATTAGAAGAGTTTGAAGAGTTTATGGGTCATATGAGACTCCTTCTGTTAACAACATTTACCATGCCAACCCCAGATGACAATTTTCTGCAATCATCCACTTTTCGGATTCACATTATAATAGGACAAATCCTTAGAACCCTGAACTTCCTAGAATGTAGAAGCTCATGTTCCTCTTGAATAGAGCTCCCATGATTCCCTACTGTACAAAGTATACAATAGGTCATTTATTTTCCATTTTCCTTTTAATTAGAACAGAAATACGTCTTCTGCCTTTTCCCCAAACCCCGGGAGCATGATGGACATGCATTTCTATTCTCCATAATATATCTGACGGTTCTGTTCCGTTCTGTAACATCCTGTAATAAGCTCCTGAGCGCGACCCTAGATCTTCCTCTCAGACGAGGTGGATGTGGGCCACGTCTCACATGTGTTTCAAGGACCAGTTTTGGAACCTCTCTCTCGGTCTCTGCAGCGTTGTTTGATGTTTCAGTTGGGCACACCTCTCTAAACTGGTTCTTCTCTTCCTTTGACATTTCTAAATTCTACCTTTACGGCCAATTTATCCAGTATGCTTCAAGACACTGTGAAGGAATGACCATATCTGAACAATGTTCTGACAAAGGACAGGAGTTACATCAACACTCAGATACCTAGTGCCTTTTATAGTATTAGTAGTTAACTTCACTTCTGAAAATGAAGGTAACACCTTTCTAATAACATAGGTGTTTTAGTACATGTTTATCTATACTGTAGCCAGGGGCACACCTTTGGTTTTAGAAGTGGGGGGGGGCATATTATTATAATAATTTGGCCCCAGTGATGTACTGGGCCGTACGCACTACCCTCTGTAGTGCCTTGCGTTCGGAGGCCGAGCAGTTCCCATACCAGGCAGTGATGCAACCAGTCAGGATGCTCTCGATGGTGCTGCTGTTGAACTTTTGGAGGATCTGAGGACCCATGCCAAATCTTTTTAGTCTCCAGAGGGGGAATAAGTTTTGTTGTGCCCTCTTCAAGACTGTCTTGGTGTGTTTGGACCATGTTAGTTTGTTGGCGATGTGGACACCAAGGAACTTGAAGCGCTCAACCTGCTCCACTACAGCCCCGCGAATGAGAATGGGGGCGTGCTCGGTCCTCCTTTTCCTGTAGTCCACAATGTGGATATTCCTCAATGCCATCGGAAGAATTCCGGAACATATTCCAGTCTGTGCTAGCAACACAGTCCTGTAGCTTATCATCTGCGACATCTGACCACTTATTTATTGACCGAGTCACTGGTGCTTCCTGCTTTAGTTTTTGCTTATAAGCAGGAATCAGGAGGATAGAATTATGGTCAGATTTGCCAAATGGAGGGCGAGGAAGAGCTTTGTACGCATCTCTGTGAGGAGTAAAGGTGGTCCAGAGTTTTTTCCTCCTCTGGTTGCACCTTTAACATGCTGGTAGAAATGAGGTAAAATGGATTTAAGTTTCCATGCATTAAAGTCCCCGGCCACTAGGAGCGCCGCCCCACTAGGAGCGTTTTCCTGTTTGCTTATGGCCTTATACAGCTCATTGAGTGTGGACTTAGTGCCAGAATCGGTTTGCGGTAGAAGATAGACAGCTATGAAAAATACAGATGATAACTCTCTTGGTAAATAGTGTGGTCTACAGAGTACCAGAGTACCTCACGATAAGCTGTAGACCACACTGAGGTACTCTGTAGACCACACTATTTACCAAGAGTTTTCATCTATATTTTAGGAGACTACATGGTCTACCGTTGACATTGTGGCCTGTAAAGGCCGCCCAAATGTGTGTGTTTGTGTACAAGACCTCCTTCCCCCCGAATACTTCAGGGTTCGATAGCTCAGATCACTCTCTGGAACTCCACAGGCATACAAATGTAAATACTAAAATCTGAAAGGTCTTTATTTCCCTAAGGCAACTGAGGAGCAAGACTGATGGAGAAAAAGAGCACACACTCTCTCACAAACACAGAAGTAAGTAACACTGTTCCAGAAGCCTAGGGCCCTCAGCTGGATGAGGAAATGTCTCCCACATGTCCAAATCAACTCCACCTGTTCCTGTTGTTCTATTCTCTCCAAGATATAAACACAACACTACCAAGTCAGCAGGAATGTACAGGCAGTGTGCCACCTTAGTAATCAACAACATTTTATGGCAAAGTATAGGATAATGAAGCTAATGCCTCCAAATGCTCCAAAGTGATTTCACTTTGTGATTTCACAGGTTATTCATGCTAAAAGAAACCAGGAAATGACCAGGAAATGACAAGAAGATCATCTGTTTGGATGAGCGACAAGAAGCAGACATCATCGGATGGAGAAAAGGGCAAGGATTCTGAAGACAGACTCAGAGGAAGGAATCAGAGGCTGTAGTAGGGAGAAGAGACTCCACTAAACCAGTTAATGACATACACAGCTTACACATCACTTTGACCCCTCATCCGTGGACCAGAAGGGATTTGGTGATCTGCAGTGCCAGAGCCTGGAATGAACTAAACGACTTGAACTGATACCCCAGAATATGCAGCCAACTGCTTTATACCAGGAAAGAGAAAATCAAAACATTGAGGTTGGAAGAGTAAGAAGACAATGCTTCATGACAAATATTACTGTCAATCGAGCATCTTTAAAAATAGAATTATGGGGTATTAGTCATTTGACTGATGGGGAAAATCCTTGTTCGGGACCCAACCATTTATTAAATCAGCTGTGTGTGTGTGTGTGTGTGTGTGTGTGTGTGTGTGTGTGTGTGTGTGTGTATGTATGTATGTATGTATGTATCTATGTATCTATCTATCTACACATACACACACCCAGAAGATTTGTAATACACACGGAAATATGTGCTTACTCAACTACGAACTGAACATAGGGACATAGGACTCGCGAGTGAGTAACTTCAAGTTAATCCACAAAATATAGGGGGCATAGAAAATTACCCGCTGTTTGGAGAAGCTATTGAATATGTAACAATTAGTCAGCCTGCCTGCACCTCCTCTGGCTGGGGAGAACATTCTCTCCGCTTTTCAACCGCTCCATTTTCAATTAGTCACCTTTTATTCAGGTAATTTGTTATATGACAGTGTGTGTGTCCCAAATGGCACCCTGTTAAATACATCAGAGCCCTATAGGCTGTGGTCAAAGGTAGTGGACTATATAGGGAACAGGGTGCCATTTGTGATGCAGCAATGACTGTCTGGGACTGGGGCGAGGAGCAGGAATGTGGAGTACAAGGATGAAAAGATTACGAGCAGTGGTGTATAGTACTTAAGTAAAAATACTTTGAAGTACTACTTAAGTAGTTTTTGGGGGTATCTGTACGTTACTATTTACGTTTTTGACATCTTTTATTTTACTACATTCCTAAAGAAAATAATGTACTTTTTACTCCATACCTTTTCCCTGACACCCAAAAGTACTCGTTACATTTTGAGAGGGGAATGGTCAAAGTCACACACTTATCAAGAGAACATCCCTGCTCATCTCTACTGCCTCTGATCTGGCAGACTCACTAAACACAAATGCTTCATTTGTAAATTATGTCTGAGTGTTGGAGTGTTCCCCTGGCTATCTGTCAATAAAAAAAAAAAAACACAATTGTGCCGTCTGGTTTCCTTAATATGCGGAATTTTAAATGGTTTCTACTTTTACTTTTTAGCAGTTCCATTTACTTTTGATACTTACAGTGCCTTGCAAAAGTATTCACCCCCTTGGCGTTTTCCTATTTTGTTTAATTACAACCTGTAATTTAAATGGATTTGATTTGGATTTCATGTAAATGGACATACACAAAATAGTCAAATTTTGTGAAGTGAAAAATAAAAAATAAACTTTTCCCCAAAAAATTCAAAAAAATTACAAACGGAAAAGTGATGCGTGCACATGAATTTCCCCCCTTTTCTATGAAGCCCCTAAATAAGATCTGGTGCAACCAAAGACATTTAGAAGTCACATAATTAGTTAAATAATGTCCACCTGTGTGCAATCTAAGTGTCACATGATCTCAGTGTATATATACAGTTGAAGTCGGAAGTTTACATACACCTTAGACAAACACATTTCAATTACGTTTTTCACAATTCCTGACATTTAATCCTAGCAGAAATTCCCTGTCTTAGGTCAGTTAGGATCACCACTTTATTTTAAGAATGTGAAATGTCAGAATAATAGTAGAGAGAATGATTTCTTTCATCACATTCCCAGTGGGTCAGACGTTTACATATACTCAATTACTGATTGGTAGCATTGCCTTTAAATTGTTAACTTGGGTCAAACGTTTCAGGTAGCCTTCCACAAGCTTCGCACAATAAGTTGGGTGAATTTTGGCACATTCATCCTGACAGAGCTGGTGTAACTGAATCAGGTCTGAAGGCCTCCTTGCTCACACATACTTTTTCCAGTTCTGCCCACAAATTTTCTATAGGATTGAGGTCAGGGCTTTGCGATGGCCACTCCAGTACCTTGACTTTGTTGTCCTTAAGCCATTTTGACACAACTTTGGAAGTATGCTTGGGGCCATTGTCCATTTGGAAAACCCATTTGCAACCAAGGTTTAACTTCCTGACTGATGTCTTGAGATGTTGCTTCAATATACCCACATCATTTTCCATCCTCATGATGCCATCTATTTTCTGAAGTGCACTACTCCCTCCTGCAGCAAAGCACCACCACAATATGATGCTGCCATCTCCGTGCTTCACGGTTGGGATGGTGTTCTTTGACTTGCAAGCCTCCCCCTTTTTCCTCCAAACATTACGATGGTCATTATGACCAAACAGTTTTATTTTTGTTTCATCAGACCGGAGGACATTTCTCCAAACAGTACGATCTTTGTCCCCATATGCAGTTGCAAACCATAGTCTGGCTTTTTTATGGCGGTTTTGGAGCAGTGGCTTCTTCCTTGCTGAGCGCCCTTTCAGGTTATGTCGATATAGGACTCGTTTTACTGTGGATATAGATACTTTTGTACTGTTTTCCTCCAGTATCTTCACAAGATCCTTTGCTGTTGTTCTGGGATTGATTTGCACTTTTCGCACCAAAGTACGTTCATCTCTAGGAGGCAGAACGAGTCTCCTTCCTGAGCAGTATGACGGTTGGTGTTGGTGTTTATACTTGCGTACTAATGTTTGTACAGATGAACGTGGTACCTTCAGGCATTTGGAAAGTGCTCCCAAGGATGAACCAGACTTGTGGAGGTCTACAATTTTTTTTCTGAGGTCTTGGCTGATTTCTTTTGATTTTCCCATGATGTCAAGCAAAGTGGCACTGAGTTTGAAGGTAGACCTTGAAATACATCCACAGGTACACCTCCAATTGACTCAAATGATGTCAATTAGCCTATCAGAAGCTTCTAAAGACATTACATAATTTTCTGTAATTTTCCAAGCAGTTTAAAGGCAAACGCCAACTTAGTGTATGTAAACTTCTGACCCACTGGAATTGTGATACAGGGAATTATAAGTGAAATAATCTGTCTGTAAATAATTGTTGGAAAGATTACTTGTGTCATGCACAAAGTAGATGTCCTAACTGACTTGCCAAAACTATAGCTGGTTAACTCTTCAGGGATAGGGGGCAGCATTGGGAAGTTTGGATGAAAAGCGTGCCCAGAGTAAACTGCCTGTTACTCAGGCCCAGAAGCTAGAATATGCATATAATTAGTAGATTTGGATAGAAAACACTCTAAAGTTTCCAAAACTGTTAAAATAATGTGAGTATAACAGACCTCATATGGCAGGCGAAAACCTGAGAAAAAGCCAACCAGGAAGTGGGAATTCTGCGGTTTGTAGTTTCCAAGTGAATGCCTATCGAATATCCAGTGTCTGTGGGGTCAGGTTGCACTTCCTAAGGCTTCCACTAGATGTCAACAGTCTTTAGAAGTTGTTTCAGGCTTCTATTGTGAAAGGGGAGCGAATAAGAGCACTCAAAGCAGATGGTCCAGGTGAAAGCCTTTAGTTTAGTCACGCGCATGGCCGTGAGAGCGAGCTCCATTCCCTTTCCTTTCTAATGATAACAGTACTGTCCGGTTGAAACATTACTAAATATTTATGATAAAACACCCTAAGGATTGATTAGAAACATTGTTTGACATGTTGCTACGAACTCAAATGGAACTTTTCGGACTTTTCGTCTAGACTTTGTGCCCGCGCTTTGTGCATTTGGATTACTGGACTAAACGCACGAACAAAAAGGAGGTATTTGGACATAAAGATGAACTTTATCGAACAAAACAAACATTTATTGTCTAACATGGAGACCTGGGAGTGCCATCAGATGAAGATCATCAAAGGTAAGTGATTAATTTTAATGCTATTTCTGACTTTTGTGACAACTCTCCTTGGTTGGAAAATGGCTGTATGGTTTTTGTGGCTAGGCGCTGACCTAACATAATCGCATGATGTGCTTTCACCGTAAAGCCTTCTTGAAATCGGACACAGCGGCTGGAGTAACAAGAAGTGTATCTTTAATCGTATGTATAACACTTGTATCTTATATCAATGTTTATGATGAGTATTTATGTAATTTGATGTGGCTCTCTGCATTTTCACCGGATGTTTGTTTGAGACAATGCATTTCTGAACATAACACGCCAATTTCAAATGAGGTATTTGGACATAAAGATTAACTTTACCGAACAAAACAAACATTTATTGTCTAACATGGAGTCCTGGGAGTGCCACCAGATGAAGATCAAAGGTTAGTGATTCATTTTAACGCCGTTTCTGACTTTTGTGACACCTCTCCTTCTTTGGAAAATGGCTGTATGGTTTTTTGTGGCTAGGCGCTGACGTAACATAATCGCATGTTGTGCTTTCACCGTAAAGCCTTTTTGAAATCGGACACTGTGGTTGGATTAACGAGAAGTTTATCTTTAAAATGCTGTATAATACTTGTATGTTTGAGGAATTTTAATTATGAGATTTCTGTTGTTTGAATTTGGCGCCCTACAATTTCACTGGCTGTAGGCCGGAAAGGTTAACAACAAATTTGTGGAGTGGTTGAAAAACGGGTTTTAATGACTCCAACCTACGTGTATGTAAACTTCCGACTTCAACTGTACACCTGTTCTGAAAGGCTCCAGAGACTGCAACACCACTAAGCAAGGTGCACCACCAAGCAAGTGTTACTATGAAGACCAAGGAGCTCTCCAAACAGATCAGGGACACAGTTGTGGAGAAGTACAGATCACGGTTGGGTTATAAAAAATATCCAAAACTTTGAACATCCCATGAAGCACCATTAAATCTATTATTAAAAAATGAAAAGAATATGGCACCACAACAAACCTGCCAAGTGAGGGCTGCCCACCAAAACTCACGGACCAGACAAGGAGTGCATTAATCAGAGAGGCAACAAAAAGACCAAAGATAACCCTGAAGGAGCTGCAAAGCTCCACAGCGGAGATTGGAGTATCTGTCCATAGGACCACTAAGTCGTACACTCCACAGAGCTGGGCTTTACGGAAGAGTGGCCAGAAAAAAGCCATTGCTTAAAGAAAATAATAAGCAAACATGTTTGGTGTTCGCCAAAAGGCATGTGGGAGACTCCCCAAACATATGGAAGAAGGTACTCTGGTCAGATGAGACTAAAATTGAGCTGGTGCAAACCTAACACCTCCCATCACCCGGAGAACACCATCCCCACAGTGAAGCATGGTGGTGGAAGCATTATGCTGTGGGGATGTTTTTCCATCGGCAGGGACTGAGAAACTGGTCAGAATTTAAGGAATGATGGATGGCGCTAAATACAGGGAAATTCTTGAGGGAAACCTGTTTGAGTCTTCCAGAGATTTGAGACTGGGATGGAGGTTCAATGACCAATGACCATACGCATACTGCTTACGCATACTGCTAAAGCAACACTCGAGTGGTTTAAGGGGAAACATTTAAATGTCTTGGAATGGCCTAGTCAAAGCCCAGACCTCAATCCAATTGAGAATTTGTGGTATGTCTTAAAGATTGCTGTACACCAGAGGAGCCCATCCAACTTGAAGGAGCTGGAGCAGTTTTGAGCTGGAGCAGTTTTGCCTTGAAGAATGGGCAAAAATCTCAGTGGCTAGACGTGCCAAGCTTATAGAGACATACCCCAAGAGACTTGCAGCTGTAATTGCTGCAAAAGGTTGCTCTACAATGTATTGACTTTGGGGAGGTGAATAGTTATGCACGCTCAAGTTTTGTGTTTTTTTTTGTCTTATTTCTTGTTTGTTTCACAATAAAACATATTTTGCACCTTCAAAGTGGTAGGCATGTTGTGTAAATCAAATGATACAAACCCCCCAAAAATCTATTTTAATTCCAGGTTATAACGCAACAAAATAGGAAAAATGCCAAGGGGTGTGAATACTTTCACATGTCACTGTAGGTACATTTAAAACCAAATACTTTTAGACTTTTACTCAAATAGTATTTTACTGGGCGACTCACTTTTACGTGAGTAATTTTCTATTAAGTTATCATTACTTTTACTCAAGTATGACAATTGAGTACTTTTTCTACCACTGATTACTAGGCCGGGGGAATGCCTGTTATTATGGTAAATAATGTGGTCAATAATTAACATTTCAATAACTTTAGATAGCAAATAACAGAATGAGATGGGGTTGAATTACCAAGAGAAAACATGAGATAACTTGGGGAACAAATAGACCATATTATACTCCAAATATGTATGTGATACCATCTCTAACTACTCCAGTGGCAGATCACCAACGGTTCAGTGTAGTCAACCAATGGTTCAGTGTGATTAACCAACGGTTCAGTGTGATTAACCAACGGTTCAGTGTGATTATCCAACGGTTCAGTGTGATTATCCAACGGTTCAGTGTGATTAACCAACGGTTCAGTGTGATTAACCAACGGTTCAGTGTGATTAACCAACGGTTCAGTGTGATTAACCAACGGTTCAGTGTGATTAACCAACGGTTCAGTGTGATTAACCAACGGTTCAGTGTGATTAACCAACGGTTCAGTGTGATTAACCAACAGTTCAGTGTGATTAACCAACAGTTCAGTGTGATTAACCAACAGTTCAGTGTGATTATCCAACGGTTCAGTGTGATTAACCAACAGTTCAGTGTGATTATCCAACGGTTCAGTGTGATTAACCAACAGTTCAGTGTGGTGTTTAACTATTCTTGTGGGGACCAACTGGGGACATTTTGTTAGTCCCCACAAGGTCAAATGCTATTTCTAGGGGGTTTAAGATTAGTTATGTGTGTGAACCAGATCAGGCTAGCTCTCACAATGGTGATCAATGTCCATATGAGAGAAGAACTCTCTGCAGAATTTCTCCTGGGAGGCTGTGGGATTCTACTGAAGACAACAAGTCATTAATCAATGTGTAATCACCTCTAAATCTGCTCCACTCCACACGGAGAGAACGGTAATGCCTAGCAGACAGACTGAGTCATGATAGGAATGACCACACAGGATGGGAGAGAGAGGGGATAATCAGCGGGGAACCAGCCTGGTGAACAGACTGGACCACCGCGGACCTGGGTTCAAATAGTATTTGCTTTCTTTCAAATACTTTGACTGTTTGATTGAGTATGCCTGGAACGCATATGAGCAGGGTGGTGTGGAAGAGAAGCACCTATCACACATCTACTGACTATACAGTTCACATTACACCTTCCATAGATCTAGGCCTACAGGCTAAAATCACGGTAGCCGCGGTAAAGGCCGGTTGGCAGCATTGTTTTGTTTGGTCAAAAGTTAAAAACATCTTATCAATAAATGATACACACAAAGACTGATCAACTCTAGATATGTAGTACTGTTTCAAAGATATTGTCTACATTGTCTACCATGAACTAGCATCTTGTCTTTGTTGTTTGAGCTTCTCTCTCCAGGACAGAGTGGTGGTGGTGGAGTACAGCAAGCTACAGGAGGTAGGGCCGTTGAAGAGCTGCAGGAGGCAGGGCCGATGCAGAGCCGCAGGAGGTAGGACCGATGAAGAGCTGCAGGAGGTAGGGCCAGTGAGGAGCTGCAGGAGGTAGGGCCGATGAAGAGCTGCAGTATTGTGCTGTCTTTTTATATGGAATAAATAATCAAATGGAATCTTGTAGTCGGTCAGTGCTATCCTTCAAGACTGAGGCCCTAGGTCTCTTTCTTACAGGTGGGGTTTGAACTTTTGGGACTATTCTATTGCTTCCATTGTGCAAGGCAAGTTCAAATCAAGCCTAGCTAAAGTATTTGAAAACAAATAGTATATGAACCCAGGTCTGTGGACCACATAAGTCTTTCGTCATAAGCTGCAGGACTGGACAGACCAAAGTCAAATATACATGTAGCTTATTATGGTAGAGATCAGAAGTGCTGGGCATGTGTACAGCTAGCATCATACACATGACGTATACAGTACAAATACTATATATTTATACATGATGTATACACTGACTGTACATTAAGAACAGCTTCCTAATATTGAGTTCCACCCCCACTCCCTTGTGTGCTCAGAACAGCCTCAATTTGTCGGGGCATGGACTCTACAAGGTGTTCCACAGGGATGCTGGACATTGTTGACAATGCTTGCCCAAGTTGGCTGGATGTTCTTTGGGTGGTGGACCATTCTTGATACACACGGGAAAGTGTTGAGTGTGAAAAAACCAACAGCGTTGCAGTTCTTGACACAAACCGGTGCATCTGGCACCCAGTTCAAAAGCATTTAAGTCTTTTGTATTGCCCATTCACCCTCTGAATGGCTCACATACACAATCCATGTCTAATTGTCTCAAGGCTTAAAAATCCTTCTTTAACCAGTCTCCTCCCTTTCATCTGCACTGATTGAAGTGGATTTAACAAGTGACATCAATAAGGGATCATAGCTTTCACCTGGGCAGTCTATGTCATGGAAAGAGCAGGTGTTCCTAATGTTTTTGTACACTCAGGCTATATTATGTGTCTTCCAAATCCTGTCCAAACAAGCATCAATCCATATCTCCAACTTCATGCAATGGTGAAGCTGGTTATGTTTGTTGTACATGCATCTTTTTACAGTAAAAGAAAAGCACTACATGGAAGTATAAGAGGCATTGGCAAATTCAGAAGACTGAAAAAACATACTAATTTGCTATATGTTTATTATGAGCCAAGTGATGAGAGCAACTCACATCCCCAGTATAGAGCCACCTCTGGGAATTGTGGGAAATCCATGATGTCATTCAAGACCACCATTTTCTCCCAGAAGACCACGTTCTTCATTGTTGGAGGACAGCTAGCTATAATCTGAGGCCCCCTGGAAAGATGCAGTTATAAAATATATGTTCAAGCTATCAGTGAAAACCTGTGGAGTTGTTTCCCATGTTAACCCTGCCACAAACATTCTCTCTGTTTATTTGGAGTGGTAAACAGCTATAGATCCACTTTCTCAAAGTTGGTTTTAAACTATGGGAGAGTTAAACAGTCCGCCTTCCATAGGGGAATAGTTTAAAATCGTTTTCTCTTAAAAGGGAGAACGTTTTTATGAGATTTCTTTTAACACAATCGCTAAACGACACAATGTTCTTGGACTGTATTGCGTTAAGATGGCCAAATCCAAATTAGCAGCCTATCCAAATCATGATTTATGAGCATCTGGCTAATCAGATCCAATCTGCTTGATTAAAGACAGAGAGTTTGTGAATCGTATGTAAAAAATACCCCTAATGATCAAATCCCAAAGATAATGAATATGTGTGTGTGTGCGTGCAACGTGAGTGTGAATGCATGTATGCGAGTATGTGAGAGAAGAAAAAAAAGTTACAGGCCTTGCCATACATGCTTCTGGCCTTACAACACGCAATGTGTGACACGCATGACAGCGCCATGGGAGAATCCCTCAAGCTGAGGTCAAAACGCAGATCACAGAAAAAGGACTTCTCTCATTAGTGGTTTATCCTACACACATAGCATTAGCAGTTAAAGATTTTCAATGAGTGTTGATGAAATTAGTCTGATTACAATCATGGCGATGAATACAGTGACACCCAACACAGAATGGGCCACGTGTTTGGCCCACTTTGCCTTACAAGAGGCTACAGCCTGTCACGTGCTGGCGTCTGCGTTAGCCTAGATACTGTACCGTGACTTCTGTCCCTCACCCGAAACCACTCTGGATTATGTGGCTCCTGCTTTTTCCCCCCAATAACTATTCTAGAATTGCAGGCTACTACAAACCACAGCTGACCTTAGCACCACAGCCATAGTTACGGAATAATGAAATGACTAGGATCTTTCTAGGGAGAGAAGAAACGGTTTCAGACTAACTACCCTGAATGCTTTCTGCCAGCCTTCATATTTTGAAACCATTAGGAATGGAGGCCCGAGAAAAAGACTCAAGAAGTGATTTTAGGGTTCTTCGTTATTTCGTTTGTTCTTGATATAAGACCTAAATTCTTGATCTCGACAATACTAGTCATAGCCAGAAATCTGGAATGGCTAGGGATCTTTTTTTTTTTTTATTCACCTTTTTCTTCCTTCCCAACTTGCACCCGGCAAATCAAAGCTGTTGGATAACTAGCAAGTAATATACTGGTTCATAAAGAAGTGATTAATCCAACAAATTCCCAGTAGGAATCTGGCACTAAGACGGAAGCATAACCCGTTTTCAAATGTGTTTTCTACATCTATGGATTTCAGTGACCACCAGACGACATTGATCCTGTGACGCTAACAAACCTAACGTCAGATCTCGTCAGTTGGTGAGAAATGATTGATAGATTAGCGCTAGCCTAGAGGCTTCATGATGTTATTGTAGGATTCAGAGTGGACTGATATTGCTAATATTCTTTTTGATCAATGTTTTGTTGTTCCATACCTCAATATTCCAGAGGTGATGTCAGCGGTCATTGATCACTTTAATTATCAGTTGCACTTGTCCTAGATGTAAATACCATTCTCTAATCCAACTTTCAATGCAGTCAGTTCATTATGGACAGTCATACGAGTTGGACATACATCCCTGTCCAAATGAAATGCATTCAACAAAACATGTTTTGACAGCACTGTACACACACACACACACACGATGCTGAAGGATGACTTATTGGGTGGGTCGTAGGTCCGTCCGCAGCATGCTCACAAATCTGCTCAGCAAATCAGTCCCAGATGCCCCTACCGCTGCCTGCTGCCCCTGCATTCCTCCCAAACAAGCCTGTTACACAGCCTCCCAAACACCATAACAGCCTTGCTCTGGATCAACACACACAGGCCTGGTACACAGCCTGAACCAGCTAAAGAACAACCCCAGAACAGCACTCACAAACTAGGCCAGAGAGACAGCGAACCATGCTCTACCAACCAAGCCACAGAAAAGTACAGATGTGTATGGAACCATCGCACAGGGGGTCCAATAACTTGCTAGGTCCTGTCGGTGAGCACCAGTATCACTATCTGTGGTGTCATGGTCAACAGTACACTGCTCAGTACTGCAATTTTAACAGAACAACCACAATCTCTATAGACATCCCACCCATGCCGGATTCAAACCAATGACCCTTTTGTATATAGTGCAGTGTCTTAACCACTGGTCCACCAAGCCACTCCCTAATGTCAGAGGCAATTATAAGAGATGACAGGTTTAATTCAACATTTTATTTAAAAAAAACCTGTGATGCCATGTTATAATGGACCTCTACACACACACACTCAGATAGTTATTCAGACAGACCGTGAAGAACAGTCCTTCTGTATAGTTCAACACGATCATCTCCAATCCCTGCGGACTCTAAGGGGTTGAGGTTTGTTAGCCAGACTGACAGAAGACTGGAGAGAGAGGGATTAATAATACTGTTATTACTTGCCTATTGCCAGCAGCACAAAGATAACATACAGAAACACACACACACACACAGACCGCACAACTTCCTCATCATCTTAACGATCAGAAGCTGCGACAGTAAAATTCACCTAGCTAGTGTCAGACAGAAACAGGGTGTACTTAACAGCCTTTAAAGAAATAACTATTTTCCTATTGCATTATGTACAATTATTAGTTAAAAAAAAAAAAAAAAATTTTTTTTAAATGGAGCAGAAATAATAAAACATCTACAGTACAATTTCCAGGTATAAAAATATATTACCAATCTCCAGGAGTATTTACAAAGACACGGTTCTCTACAAAATGCAACTAGGTCTCTACAACATCAAGTAACTGTGCTGTTAAGCTCGTAGTCTAGCTGTATTAACTAAAAAAAGAAAAAGAAAAGAAAAATGGCTCAAATGTTTAGCACCTAGTATATAATACATTTGGCCTACACTACATGACCAAAGGTATGTGGACACCTGCTCGTCGAACATCTCATTCCAAAATCATGGGCATTAATATGGAGTTGGTCCCACCTTTGCTGCTATAACAGCCTCCACTCTTCTGGGAAGGCTTTCCACTAGATGTTGGAACATTGCTGCAGGGACTTGTTTCCGTTCAGCCACAAGAGCATTAGTGAGGTCGGGCACTGATGTGGGGCGATTAGGCTTGGCTCGCAGTCTGCGTTCCAATTCATCCCAAAGGTTCAATGGAGTAGAGGTCAGGGCTCTGTGCAGGCCAGTCAAGTTCTTCCACACCGATCTTGACAAACCATTTCTGTATGGACCTCGCTTTGTGCAGGGGGCATTGTCATGCTGAAACAGGAAAGGGCCTGAGTTGGAAGCACAGTATCGTCTGGAATATCATTATATGCTGTAGCGTTAAGATTTCCCTTCACAGGAACTAAGAGGCCTAGCCCGAACCATTATTCCTCCTCCACCAAACTTTACAGTTGGCACACCTCATTCGGGCAGGTAGAGTCCTCCTGGCATTCGCCAAACCCATATTCGTCCGTCGGACTGCCAGATGGTAAAGCGTGATTCATCACTACAGAGAATGCGTTTCCACTGCTCCAGAGTCCAATGGCGGCAAGCTTTACACCACTCCAGCTGACGCTTGGCATTGTTCATGGTGATCTTAGGCTTGTGTGTGGCTGCTCGGCCATGGAAACCCACTTCATTCTCCTGCCGATGTTTGTCTACGGAGATCGCATGGCTGTGTGCTCAATTTAATACAGCTGTCAGCAACGGGTGTGGCTGAAATAGCCAAATTCAGTAATTTGAAGAGATGTCTGCATACTACTGTGTATATATAGTGTATTTTCAGAAACCATTGAAAAGAAATACTAAATTCACTTCATCATTTGGAGGAATTTGACATTGAACAGAAAGTGAAAAGAGCAGAAAGTGAAAGAAAAAAGGGGAGAATAAAAGAGGTATTGAAATCTCTGGTCTTCTCCACTCCTGTCCAGACAGGATATGACATAGGGACTTCCTGTGCGAGGTGACATCGTCAGGCTCCTTCTGAGTCCCTTTTGATTGGTCCTTCTTAGCCTCTAGAAGAACATCCTGTAACGACAGCGGCACTTTACATTCATTTCCAGTTATGCATCTTGTGTATGCATGTCATGACTCTTAACACGGTCCACCTCCACCCACAGTCATCCATGTACTGTAAGCATTCCTCTACATGTTCAGAATGTTATACATTCCACCGAGGGTTTTACAGAACTATGAGAGGATACCGACCATTACATTTTCATACAGGAGTAATAAAGGCCCAGGGAACGACTTTTGTGAAGAACAATATTTATCAGGGGAGTGATGGTGAGGGTTGCATTATAGTGGCCAGAAGGGTCAACAGCAGGGGATGACACTCAAGATGCAAGATGGCATTGAGGGAGGGAGGTGGGTCAAGAAAGGGGTGGAATGCTTCGTCTACAGCGTAGGATTTTCTACTGGCTGACAACAGTGACTGGCGCCACCTGGTGGGGAAATAAATACCAGTCACATCATTCCTGAATGTCGAACGCTGTACTTCTCAGATTACTCCTGACACACAAATCATAATGACAACACACCATAACCTGACCCTACTGAATGTGAGGCACGTCAGGATTCCTCCTCTCAACATCCCATACGAGACAGAGAGGAGGAGGAGAGTGGAGGAATGTGTGTTTGAAAACAACAGGCCAAGGAGCCAGTGAGTGCTTCAGGGGTTAGGGGTCACCCAGGAAAATACTACTTGAGTAAAGGTATTTGGTTTTAAATGAACTTAAGCATCAAATGTAAATGTAATTGTTAAGATTATTTAAGTATCAAAAGTAAAAGGTATAAATCATTTGTAATTCCTCAAATTAGACAAACCAGACGGCACGATTTTCTAGTTGTTTTTAATTTACGAATGGTCAGGGGCACACTTTACAAATGAAGCATTTGTGTTTTGTGAGTCTGCCAGATCAGAGGTAGTAGGGATGACCTGGATGTTCTCGTTAAGTGTGTGAATTAGACCTTTTTCCTTTCCTGTTATGCATAAAAAGTTTAAAAAGTACTTTTGGGTGTCATGGAAAATGTAGGGGGTTCTTCAGGGAACCATTCCTTCTTCACTTTGCCTATAAAGCATTTACATCAGTGCTTGTAAGAATAAAGAGAGAGGAAAGACTAGGTACAACAAACTCAAAGCAGCCGGCATTCACATGCAAGGCCGACGTGGGGTTCAGGATCACATCTCTCCACAGCCATTGGGTGTTCATACTTAGCTCTGTGCTGCATGGCCATCCATTACAGGAAGACTGTAACCATCATTAATTAGCCGGGTAAACACAGAGTAGCACTGGCCCTCAGGGATCACTGGGGCCAGTACTGAGTCTAGGAAAACACACCGGCTGTGGTAGCTACGCTCACATTGTTGTTGTTGTGAGTCGACCAAAGTATGAGTTATGTGCACGTCCACAGGCACGCACACTATTTGGAGAGTTAATGATTAGTCCTAATGGTCTCTGCCTCAAGATTTGGCAACCCCCCCCCCCCCCTCCAGTGCATGCACACACACACACACCTGTATATGTTGGGGTCCAGCAGGACGTGTGTCTCCTGGGGCAGCTGGGAGAGGTGGACCACCTTGGTCTTCTGCTGCGGCCGGTCACTCTCATTCACCCACACATCAGGTAGTCTGGAGAGAGGGATAGAGAGATTGAGAGAAAGCGAGAGAGGGAAGGAGGAGAGAGAGAGAGAATGTGAGAGCACAAGGGAAGAAGGAGGAGACAGTGAGGGAGAAGAGGTGACAGACAGTACAAATCTTGTAATTGGCACCGTGGCCTCTGAGCTGGTGTCTGACTGGCATCTAACAGAAATGGGTTAAGAGGAGATTGCAGTGGTACAAATGCATGCTTCCTAAATTGCTTGTCTAACTAAAGAGTGCATTTAGGTGTTATCTGTGGGAAACATTGGGAGAGGATCAATGCCAGTGCTGGGCTCCTCTCTACTCCTGCTACAGCCGTCACTGTGTGCGTCACCAGGAAAGCATCCCAATGAACAAACAGAGAGAGAGAGAGAGAGAGAGAGGATGTGGGGGAGATGTGAATAAGCGGTGCCTGGTTCATCATTAGCAGACTGCTTGGCTATAGATCATAGATTCAGAGGGGCAGATGAAAGCCCTAGGGGGAGGAAAGGAGAAGGAAAGGAAGAAAGTGGATAGTGGATGAAAGGAGAAGAGAGAGGTAATAAAGAAATGGAGAGACGAGAGGGGACCTTACCCTTGCAGAGGGATGAACCCAAGTGGACAGAGCCAAAACAAAAAACTGCAGAAAAGCACCCAATAACATGCTAGGAGACAGAGAGGAAGGCCTCAGTTTTCTCCTGTTTCGGTATAAATCACAGCAAATACAATGCTCACTGTTCACACAGGGTGCTGCTGCAGCTCTGTAGCCGAGTGCTACAAGTGACTACAATAACATCTGGTACACATTCTCCATGGTAGTGTGGGTGACGGTTGATTTTACAGCAACATGGTCCTCAGAGAGACATATCCAACTCTTAACCAAAACACTCTCACAGCTTCTGAAAACGAGTGCCGCAATACGTCTCTTGCTCCTCCTCCCTTCTTCATCCAAACCCCCAAAACAACAAAAATTCCAAAGAGAGAGGTTTATTTTGGACATGTACCATGAAAGCGAGCGTCGTCTTGGCTTATAGCCCGTTTCCTGACCCAGAAAGTTGCTTCTATCGGAGATGAGCTCTCTGGGAGAGGGGTTTTAGACAGAGCAGAGCTGACAGCCCAGTTCCTCCAGCTGAGAGACTAATGGCTAGAGAGGAGGGCTGCACAGGGCTTCGTCTCAGTCTGAAGTGACTTCCTCTCCTTCTCTCCTCTGGCTGGGAGACTAAATGGCCTGAGGAGGAGTAGGGCTACATCTCAATAGTGTGAAGTGGCTTTCTCTCCCTTGTCTCCTTCCCTTCAATCATTTCCCTGATAATATAGTACGCCAACTACATAGCTAACTTACAATATTCCAGTCTGAAATGCACGCAGCTGGTTATGATAGCTGTTATGATAGTCAAGGGAGCTCTTGGTCATTAATTCTCTCCTCAACTGGGCCACTGATCAAAAATTAACCTATGGGACTACACCAAAGGAAAAGAGAAAGAGTTAGAGAGGGATGAAAGGATGGATAGAGATCACAGGGGAGCTCCCACGAGACGAGTGAAGTCATCCAGATCACTGACCCTTCTGGATGGAGGAGACGCTAACCTGGGTATCCTCCTGTGTGTGTGTGTGTGTGTGTGTGTGTGTGTGTGTGTGTGTGTGTGTGTGTGTGTGGTGCAGTGGTAGGGTCACATGTGATTGCCAGCCTCCTGCCCACAGCCACAGGACAAATTGACTAACCACCACTAAACTCCTGCTGACATTTACAGAGCAGGGGAGGAGAAGGACAGGAAGAGAGGAGGGGGAGGATAAACCTCTGCTGGCCAGTAGTACAGGAGAGAAAAGGGAGCGAGGGGAGAGAAAGAGGACTGTGGCCTTGTGTCTGCCAACAGGAGACAGATGAAGAGCAGGATGCGGGGAGGAGAGGAAGAGGACTGTGGCCTTGTGTCTGCCAACAGGAGACAGATGAAGAGCAGGATGCGGGGAGGAGAGGAAGAGGACTGTGGCCTTGTGTCTGCCAACAGGAGACAGATGAAGAGCAGGATGCGGGGAGGAGAGGAAGAGGACTGTAGCCTTGTGTCTGCCAACAGGAGACAGATGAAGAGCAGGATGCGGGAGGAGAGGAAGAGGACTGTGGCCTTGTGTCTGCCAACAGGAGACAGATGAAGAGCAGGATGCGGGGAGGAGAAGAAGAGGGCAACTCACATGTCCTCGGGAGTCCAGTGGAGGAGGACTTTAACCTTCCCAGAATCTTCCTTCCTCCTCGCTATTACCTAGAGACAGAAGAAGAAGAGAGGTAAGACACCACCCAGTAACAGAGACATTGGGAAAACAACACATTGTTGTTGAGGTCATACTGGAGAGATAGTTGGAGAGACACACCCACCGTCCCTAACCAAAGGCCTGATGCTGACGGCAAGTCAGTACAGGAATCAGACGCCTGGCTCCAGTCAAATTGAGCCAGAGTCAAATCTATCCTCCCTCCCACTCCGTAGACGAACACTGTTACTTCACTGGCCTGAAGACGCCAGTCCAGCCACTAAACATATACACACACCCTGTGTGTGGTAGGAACAATACAGCTCCCTGACTGACGTTAGTGCATTCCACAGTGAGTGAGTGTGTGTGACCCTGGACCAAGGTGAAGACTAGGAATGCTCTTTATCTTTAGAAACACACAGATGGATGTGTGCTTACACACACACACAAACGTAAGTCACAGTGTGAAAAGACATCACACTAGACTCTCTCCTATGGTTTTATTTGCTTATTGCTTTGGCTTAGAGAAGGGCCTGCTGGGTTTGCCTGGCTACCCAAAGTCCTTGCTTCAGCCAAATGTGACGCTACACCCACGGACGTTCATTTCTTCTCCGCAACGAGTCTGGATCCGAGTACCTCCCCGACGACGTCTAGAACGCAAACACATTCTAACCGTTCTGATTGGTCCCAGAAACTGCTGGGTTGGGCCAGAGCCAGAGCACAACGTGGGTAAAGCAGTGTTTTGAAAATGCCATTTGCTTTGATACTCTGATTAGAGACGATCCAATCGCTGATGACTTTGTTTTGTACAACCCCCATCATTTTGCCATCCCCACAAATGACTTCAATGATGGCAGTCTCAGACTGAAGTACGAAGTGAACAGAGCAGCGGAATAATTCAGTCGGAGTCGTCAGGCAACTGCTGGGTTCCTATTCTGTCTTTTTCTCTTGATTTCTCTCTCTGTGATAATAGTGGTAGAAGCACTCCAGCTGCATGTGTAGGGGAGAGATGGAGGGAGGACAGAGACTGGGAGGAGGTGAAGAGGTCTGGTTTATAAGCGGCTCCAACAACAGGTCTGGCTGGGTCTGGACTCCGGCATGTACGTCAGAGCAGTGTGTGTGTGTGTGTTTGGTGGGAGGGTTGCTGGCAGTTCCCTTTATTAGCAGTTTAATTAAAAGGGGCACGGGAGTCAGTGTTATTCTCTGGCTGGGCTCTTCATTTTCAGCAGGCCTCAACACTGCACACATTAACTCCATGTGAGTTTAAACCAGACTCTGCTGGTGATCCGTCAATTTTGGAAAACAACTTGTGTTCAGACAAAAATTTGATTGTGATGCTTTTAAAAAAAATCTGCATTTAATCTCAGCAGGCTTTTCATTTGAAATAAATGGAGGTTTAATTGACCCTGGTCAGCCAGTCGACTGCCTCCCCCTCTCCCAGCCTCTAGCTGGCTCAATGGAAGTTCTGTCAACTTTTTGCAAATCTTTGTTTTCATTTCAACAACTTTCTACTTGTGATGTGCTAGACGCCTTGCACAAGATTGCTTGATCCAAAAGACCCATTCTTGCTGCAGCTTTCTGCTCCTCTGATTGCAGAATCTTTAACACGTGTTTACCTGAAGTGATTTGGTACCATCCCCAGGGTCTGGAAAGTGACCCACATACAAAAGTTGGTGACGGGTCACCTAAGTAATTAGAGCCCCATGTCCAAATTCTTGCCTAGCAAAAATGATAGAACCCTTGGTAAATACTCACATACTTTTTAACTACGAAATGTATTGTAATTACACAACGGGTGGGTCTAACGGTGTCTGTTCCACAAGTTACCACGGGCTAAAGCGATGATGTTGAAATGCTTATTTTCTCTGTTCCATCTCACTGTGCAATCCACTGTCCAATCAGCCCAGCCGGAAGTAGGGGTGCTGAGTTAAAAAAAAATATATAATAATAATAATACACAAAAGTAGCGCACTGGGCCTTTACTAGTATTAGTGTCGGGACTATATCTCGTGGAAGGATGAAATAGTATGAATAAATGTATCAAAATAACACTTGTGAAAATATGTCAATCATTTGAATATGTTTGTAACCCGTTGTATAAAAGTGATAATGCCAGAGAAGTCGGTGTTTGGAGGATATATTTGTGCGGTCTGCAGGCCCTCGACTAGGTCTCGGTCCTAACACCCGTGCCAATATATCCTCCAAACACCGGCTTCTCTGGCATTATCACTTAAATGTAAACCAGTCAGGTTTCAGACCAGGTTATAGCACCATCTCTGCTACTTCTTTGGTTTTAAATTATGTTCTTAAATTGTTTGGATAAGTAACACTGACTGGCCATTTTTGTTGACCTGTCTAAAGCCTTCGACAGTGTTTCACCCATTACTTATTCAGAGGTTTTCATCAATTGGCCTGGATCAGGCTGCGTTTAGCTGGTTTGAAAATGATTTAAAGATGCACCATGCAGAAACCACTCTGCCATTTCCTGGTTGCTAAAATTCTAAGTTTGTCGAATTTGAGTTCCTTTAAAAGCAGTTTAATTAAAGGGGCATGAAACCAAAGTGTAGAGAATCATTGTACCATCTAAACCCCTGAAATAGATTTTCCATAACCAAAAACATTGTATTTTCAGTTGTTTGAATCAGTTGTACAAAACCTAAAGAAAGACGCAAAAAATGTAACTTAAGAACGGAAAGCATAGAAATAAAGCACATAGAACAGATCTACCGTATCTTTGACTTGCTTTCAATGAGAGGTCTATAACTCACAATTCTATGTGAATTTGGTTGGGTCACCCAAAAAGTTACAGATTTCTGCTTTTAAAAAAAAGGACAGAACACTGTGTATTTACTGATGGTGTTAAATCAGGTTTTCTTGACATAAAGAGTGTCCTACAGGGATCAATTCTTGGTCCGGTTATATTCACATGAACAATATTGGTTTATCTGTAAAAAATAATAAAAACATTAACCTGTATGCAGGTGACAATCTGTCGCTATTGCCCTCCAAGAAGGCCTTTGCTGAACTGACATTGGTACTTAATGCAGGTAAAACCAAGAACATGTTATTTTCCAAATCACATAAAAATCTGATGATTTATGCATAAGTACTTCGCAGGGGTGTATTGGTACACGTATTCGTACCGAAACGTTCGGTTCAGGGACCTCGATTCGGTCGCACTGAACCCGAATGAATACATAAAAACAAATATTACAAAATAAAAAAATACTACGTCTTTAGGCTATGCATACGCTGCGTAGTAGGCCTATGCCGTAAATCTGAACTAAAACAAACATTTAAGGCTATTCCGTTAACACTAGCGCCTAGGCGGACATCAGAATCAAAATGACCTTAACTGGCGCATTTCACATTTGTGAGGCGCAGCCAAGGACTAGTTCTGGGGAGGTCGATAAACCAGAATTGGAGGATCATCAACAATCGTTTAAATGTCCAGTTTGTGAACATTTAGGCTTCCCAGCAGATTACAACTGATATGGGCAGAACGTTGTGGATTAAACGTTAACTGTATGTCGCAACGCTCAACAAGAATAGCCTATGCAGCTGCCAACAACTCAAATTTGTTGACACATTTACTCTGACATCACCCGAGTACACCGGAGCAAGACGGAAACGCAAAGAAACACCACATCGTCTCACCTCGGCATTCAAGCATTCCTTGGCAGCTGACTCTGACCGGGCCAAATACATTACAAGAGCGATAAGTAGTCTGTGTTTATGTTTTTTACAATCTTTGCTTTTTAAACCACGAACATACACCCATTCACGGTGATTGGGAATAGGGGGTTTTAGCGACTTGTGAAAGAGCTTTAGACTCGTTACGAACTTCCTCCTGCACCAATTTAAGCAAACAGGTTGTCCCTGCTCTATATAAGCAAGCCAAATATGAAGTTTAGAATGAATTGGCCAACGCACCCCGTGTTGCTCTGACTTATCAGTGACAGACATCACATTACCCTGGAATAGATGTACTGTGCTACAGACATGCCCCATTATGAGCGTCACATTTGCGCATCTGGCACTGAAGGAGACGGTGTCATGGTGTGTTCGTAACCAAGTGGGAATTTACCACATAGGACTGGGGAAAACCCACTTGAATGGCCCTCCAACTGGTAATTACTTGTGGGAAACTTGTCAATGATCTGAAGCACACACACTTCTCCCACATGATTGCCTCGGGTGTCGCCTACTAAGGAAATGGCCTTGAACAGCATTTGACAGTTAAATGCAACAAAACATTAATAAAAAAGCAATCTATTGTGGGTAAAAAAAAAAATGTTTACATGCATGATAGCTGTACTTTTAGTTTATGATTGACGCAGCTTGTTGGCAATTAGCTACTGCCGTTTCTCAATGAGCTCAAATCACATGAATGCATCCAAATGGTATTTATGACTTCACAACTCGTAAATTCCCACCTCCCAGAAGGTGACAAATGCAGCATCAGAGTGGAAACTTGAGAGGAACAACATAACAATCCTGTCACAACAGAATGACAGGAATATTGTGAATGGAATTTCATTTTCGTGCTGTACCGAAACAGTGACCCCAAAACATGCCAAACCGTGGGTTTGATGAACAGTTACACCCCTAGTACTTTGGATTGTGCCCTCATTGATCGTGTCCCCTCATAAATATCTGGGCATCTGGATGAACAAAAAGCATGTTGATGAATAAGTTAAGAATTTAATCATTCAAATATGCTTCCAATATTGGGACAAATCCTGTCTTTCGGTAAATAGCAGAAAACAAATCCTCCAGTCAACATTCATTCCGGTTATTGACTATGGCGATATGTCTATATGAATGCAGCTGCCACTGTACTGAAGCCGTTGGACACAGTTTACCACAGTGCTTTATTACGGGCGATAGGCTCCGTACACTTCATTGTATTTTGTATCAGAAAGTAGGCTGGCCCTCCGTGAAGTCTCGTAGATCGAGGCATTGCTCTCTTTTTTGTCTATAAACCGCCATCATACCTTACCTCATTGTTAAACTTCAGACGTACAAGTCACCAGCCCCGGACTCAGGGATGGGTAACCCTCGAGAGCCCTTCAATCTCCACCGAATTAGGGAAATCTGATTAGAGTTTTTCTCCACAAGTCCTTAAAGTTACGAGTTGGTGCCTCTAGAGCAATTCAGGCAGATGTTAGAGGGCCTTTTCACTGAAGAATGTGTTTGCTTCATACAATTGTGTTTACTTTTCACATGTTGTGTAATTGATGCGTGTATAGAAAGATCTGTATAATAGTGTAATGGCTGTGTACTGATGTGCTCGTGCAGGCCTCATCTGCGAAAGACAACGTGGTCTCAGCATGACTCCCAGCTTAAATAAAAAGTAAAAAAATAAAAAATACTACTAAACTCCTCTGTACAGCTGAGACCGTAATACTGTAGGTCTGCCGTGCCCTCTGCTGTCTGAACAGTGAAGTACAGTGTGTGTGTGTGTGTGTGTGTGCAGGACCATGCACAGTCTGCTGCTGCTGGATCCCTGACCACGCTGTGGAAGACGACGGTGATGCTGTGTGTGTGTCTGTGTGTGTGTGTGTGTGTGTGTGTGTGTACTACTAACCGTGCTGTGAAACACCACACTGTGCCCGTTGCCCAGGCTCTCTATATGTGTGGCCAGGTTGAGGCAGATGGCCCGGTGTCTGATAGCATCCATGGTCTGGGCATCAAAGAAGTCGTGAGGTCGTGCTGGAGGGACAGAACACACTGGGGTGAGAGAGGGGGAGCGTTAAACTGAGGTTCATAGGTCGGGAGGTCAGAGGGGATTAGCCAATCAGATGGATCTGACCCTCGTAGATATTCATCATCAAAACGTTTCCCACCACCCGATTGGTTAAGACGCTTGGTTTGAATGCCAGGCGACCGGATCAGTGAGTACATGATTGGTTTATTGATTGTTTGTATGATTGAGTGTGTGCCCATGCATATCTGTGTGTGAATACACATGCTTGCATTTGTGGGCGCTTGTATGTGCGCTTGTATTACCATCCTTATGGGTACCAGAAATTCCCAAAAGACCCAGAGGACAAAGGCTATTTTAGGCTTAGGTTTACAGTTAAAATTAGGGCAACAATTAGGGAAAATAGGATTTTTAATGGAAATCAATTTTAGGTCCCGACAAGGATAATAAAACATATGCTGTGTGTGTATTGCGTGTGTTTATATGGGCGTGTGTGTGTGTGTTTCTCGGATACGTACGTAAAGACCGCCTGCGTTTGTTCTTGAGTTTCCGCCTCTTGTTAAGCCCCGCCTTCGAAGGTGAATCCTCCTTCATCTTGGCCTGATTGGCCAGCTTGTTGGAGTTCTGGGAGCTGAAGTGGGTGGGTACGTGGCGCGCTAGCCCCCCCTGGGAGGCAAATGTGGCATTGCAGCCCCCCACCACACACTGACAAAGATAGAGACAACACCGGTGAGAACACAGACTAGTAGATTTAACAGTAGATCGCTTATACAACAGCACGTACATATAGAATAACAGTATTGGTCATTCTATTTGATGAAGTCTAGGTGATTTCTATTTCAATAATAGTTCAAAGGGTTTAATACAGAGGAAACTGTAGGCCTGGGTATTAGAAGCACAGTTCAATGGAACCATTCAATATAATATCATGCATTAGCTTTACACAGGATAGTGTGTGACAAGTGTATTGTGTTGGAGAGCATTAGAATCATTCTAAGACTAGAATAATCTATAGCACATGACATGTAAATACAGTAGGTACGGGGCCTTCAGAAAGTATTCACACCCCTCGACTTTAGCCACAATCTGATGTGCTACAGCCTGATTTTCAAATGGCTTCAATTGAGATTTGGTGTTACTGGCCTACACACAATACCCCATAATGTCCAAGTGGAATTATGTTTTTACAAATGTTCACTAATTAATTAAAAATGAAAGCAGAAATGTGTTGCGTCAATAAGTATTCAACCCCTTTGTTATGGTAAACCTAAATCAAAATCTAATTTATTTATATAGCCCTTCTTACATCAGCTGATATCTCAAAGTGCTGTACAGAAACCCAGCCTAAAACCCCCAAAAGACTTCCAGTTTGGAGTGGCGCCATTTCCGTTCCAATTTTCTGGAAGCTTGCTTCAGAGCTCGTGTATTTTCTGTATACCAGGGAGCTAGTTTCTTATGACAAATGTTTTTAGTTTTTAGGGGTTAAATTGAGTTCCTCAGTTAGGTGGTTAACTGATTTTTGTCCCCTGACGTCCTTGGGTAGGCAGAGGGAGTCTGGAAGGGCATCAAGGAATCTTTGGGTTGTCTGAGAATTTATAGCACGACTTTTAATGCTTCTTGGTTGGGATCTGAGCAGATTATTTGTTGCGATTGCAAACGTAATAAAATGGTAGTCCGATAGTCCAGGATTATGGGGAAAAACATTAAGATCCACAACATTTATTCCACGGGACAAAACTAGGTCCAGAGTATGACTGTGGCAGTGAGTAGGTCCAGAAGCATGTTGGACAAAACCCACTGAGTCGATGATGGCTCCGAAAGCCTTTTGGAGTGGGTCTGTGGACTTTTCCATGTGAATATTAAAGTCACCAGAAATTAGAATATTATCTGCTATGACTACAATGTCCGATAGGAATTCAGGGAACTCAGTGAGGAACGCTGTATATGACCCAGGAGGCCTGTAAACAGTAGCTATAAAAAGTGATTGAGTAGGCTGCATAGATTTCATGACTAGAAGCTCAAAAGACGAAAACGTCGTTGTTGTTCTTTTTGTAAATAGAAATTTGCTATTGTAAATGTTAGCAACACCTCCGCCTTTGCGGGATGCACGGGGATATGGTCACTAGTGTAACCAGGAGGTGAGAACATTTAACACAGTAAATTCATCAGGCTTAAGCCATGTTTCAGTCAGGCCAATCACATCAAGATTATGATCAGTGATTAGTTCATTGACTATAACTGCCTTTGAAGTGAGGGATCTAACATTAAGTAGCCCTATTTTGAGATGTGAGGTATCACGATCTCTTTCAATAATGACAGGAATGGAGGAGGTCTTTATTCTAGTGAGATTGCTAAGGCGAACACCGCCATGTTTAGTTTTGCCCAACCTAGGTCGAGGCACAGACACAATCTCAATGGGGATAGCTGAGCTGACTACACTGACTGTGCTAGTGGCAGACTCCACTAAGCTGGCTAACAGTTCAGGAATAAAAATGTGCTTAAGTCACATAATAAGTTGCATGTACTTAAGTGTTTAACATGATTTTTGAATGACTACCTCATCTCTGTACCCCACCCATACAATTATATGTAAGGTCCCTCAGTAGAGCAGTGAATTTCAAACAGATTAAACCACAAAGACCAGGGAGGTTTTCCAATGCCTCGCAAAGAAGGGCACCTATTGGTAGACGGGTAAAAAAATAAAACAAGCAGACATTGAATATCCCTTTGAGCATTGTGAAGTTATTTACACCCAGTCACTACAAAGATACAGGTGTCTTCCTAACTCAGTTGCTGGAGAGGAAGGAAACCGCTCAGGGATTTCACCATGAGGCCAATGGTGACTTTAAAACAGGTACAGTGTTTAATGGCTGTGATAGGAGAAAACTGAGGACTGATCAACAACATTGTAGTTGCGCCACAATACTAACCTAACTGACAGACTGAAATGAAGGACGCCTATACAGAATATTCCAAAACATGCATCCTGTTTGCAATAAGGCACTAAAGTAAAACTGCAAAGAATGTGGCAAAGAAATTAACTTTGTCTTGAATATAAAGCGTTATGTTTAGGGCAAATCCAAAAACACATTACCGAGTACCACTTCACATTTTCAAGCATGGTGGTGGCTGCATCATGTTATGGGTATGCTTGTCATCGACCAAGACTTTTCTTTAGGATAAAAATAAACGGAACAGAGCTAAGCACAGGCAAAAATCATAGAGGAAAACCTGGTTCAGTCTGCTTTCCAACAAACACTGGGAGACAAATTCACCTTTCAGCAGGACAGTAACCTAAAACACAAGGCCAAATATACACAGGAGTTGCTTACCAAGACGACATTGAATAATGTTCCGGAGTGGCCTAGTTACAGTTGACATAAATTGGCTTGAAAATCTATGGCGAGACTTGAAAATGGCTGTCTAGCAATGAGCAACAACCAACTTGACAGAGCTTGAAGAATAAAAAAATAACGTGCAAATATTGTACAATCCAGGTTTGCAAAGCTCTTAGAGACTTACCCTGAAAGACTCACAGTTATAATCGCTGCCAAAGGTGATTCTAACATGCATTAACTCAGGGGTGTGAATACCTCTGTAAATTAGATATTTCTGCATTTCATTTTCAATACATTTGCAAAAATAAATAAAATATGTTTTCACTTTGTCATTATGGGGTAGTGTGTAGATGGGTGAGGAAAAAAAACATTTGAATCCATTTTGAATTCAGGCTGTAACACAACAAAATGTGGAATAAGCCAAGGGGTATCAATACTTTGTGAAGGCACTGTATATGACATGAGGATGTGGTTTGCAGAGTCAGTGCTTTGATGTTGTGTGTGTGACAGTGAAGGGAGAGTGAAAGAGCGAGAGACCGAACAGAAAAATGGAAGAAAGGAGGGCGTTTCCTCACCTTGAATGGTTTGTCTCCGCTGTGTGAGACCATGTGTCTCTGGAGCCAGCTCTGACTGGTCGACGGGGTGTTGTAGACCTTGCAGCCCTTCCATAGGCACACAAACACCTGTCGAGAGGACAGCAACACTTAAACACACGTATCTTCACAGGCCACTCACAACCTAGCTCTTATGAGTTACCCAAGATGCAATGTAAGAAACTAAAATGTCCAACGAAATCCTACTATCCTAGAGAATTGTAGTAGTTGGCAGATGGACATTTCATATATAAATTCAATGACGGACCATTTTTAACTTAAGCACCTAGAAACTCAATCCCCCACAAAAACTGACCCCCGCCCCCTCTCTGAACCTAAAGTTCCAAGAGAGATAAAACATCAAGCTGTCTTTGTACAGCAGCACTTCTCATCTGGAGTTAGTTTAACACAGGATGTTTGGATTATCTTCAAGATGGAGAAGAAGAGGGGGATTGATATTTTGAAGACCGGGTTGTGGTGGTGGAGAAGACGAGTTGGAGGCATAAAACTAGAAGGTGAAGGAAGAAGGGGATAGAAGATGGTGAGCAGGCAGGAGGACAGAGAAGATGATTTAGGAAGTGAAGGATAGAAAAAAAACAAAAAGACATACCCCTCCTCGTTGTCCGTCCACGTGCACGCCCCTGATGTGCTCAGCCAGGTCTGGGCTGGTGGTAAAGAGGAGCTGGCACTGGTCCCAGCAGCAGGTGTATGCCACGCCCTTACCCACCGACGGGGTGGCAGTGCCAGGGCCGTGCCCGTTCATCATGGCAGGTGTGGAGCGCCCGCTGGACGCTGTGCTCTCCATGTCCATCAGAGTACTGCTGATACTGGGAGGGAGGGAGGGAGATGGGGTCAGCACAGAGATCTGTTGTACTACATAAATCAAATGTTATTCGTCACATGCACCGAATGCAACAGGTGTAGGTAGACCTTACCTTGAAATACTTACAAGCCCTTAACCAACAATGCAGTTATGAAAATAGAGTTAAGAAAATATTTACTAAATAAACTAGAGTGAAAAAAAACAAGAGTAACAATAAAATAACAATATCGAGGCTACCGGCACCAAGTCAATGTGCAGGAGTACAAGTTAGTCGAGGCAATTGAGGTAATATGTACACGTAGGTAGGGGTAAAGTGACTAATGCGTAGATAAACAGTGAGTAGCAGCAGCGTAAAAAAGGGGGAGGGGGTCAATGCAGCCATTTAATTAGCTGTTCAGCAGTCTTATGGCTTGTTACGCTGTTAAGAAGCATTTTGGACCTAGACTTGGCGGTCTGGTACCTCTTGCTGTGTGGTAGCAGAAAGAACAGTCTGACTAGGGTGGCTGAAGTCTTTGGCAATTTTTAGGGCCTTCCTCTGACACCGCCTGGTATATAGGTCCTGGATGGCAGGAAGCTTGGCCCCGGTGATGTACTGGGCCGTACGCACTACCCTCTGTAGCGCCTTGCGGTCGGTTCTAGTCATAGGCTTGGGCAGCCTCAGTCACTAAATCTCGGTGATTTACTGCGTTTTTAGCATGTGCCGACACTGCTCTTCTACAGACGGTGCCACTTCTCTGGGGCATATGAGGTTTAGTATGCCTGGTCTACAAGGAGGGATGTGAGGGTGTCATGGCGGATTTTAATCTCATGCCACTATAGACGTTTCTCCCTTCGTCCTCACACACAAAGCTTCTCAGAGTGCTCTAGTGACTCAGTAATGCTACCATGTTGGACTGAATGAAGAGAAAGGGACACACACACACACACCTCGTATGGCTGCCTGCCTCCAGCTGCTCCCCTGCTCTGTTCCTGAGGTCCTCAGTGCCAGCAGGGGAACAAAAGTTACATTGAGACCAAGCAGCTGCCCAAACAGCAGAGCTCTCTCCTCCATTCACTCCCTCCTTTCTTACTACAGACCTTTCTGCCCCGGCTAGACAAAGCAACGCGCCAGGACGGGAGAGGGCCGAGGGGGGAAAGGGGGCAGAAAGAAGGGGGGATCCTCTCTCCTTCAGATACTACACTTCAGGTCCTATAGCCCTGTGGTAATACAGGGTCTTCAGCCTTTGTGCTAACTGGGTTTATTTTGTTAGCTATCCGCTACAGGTTGTCGCATGGCTACAGACTGAGACAATCTACTGGGATCCAGAAAGGGGAATTATTCCACTATTCTAGCAGCAAAAGGAGAAGGGTGGATATCAGGGTGTGTGAAATGGTTGAGTTCTCTGCTTCCATTTGAATAAGAAAAGTATGTGTATATCGTTATTTTCTGTTGGCTAGTCTAGTGATATTCAGACATCGCGTACAGGGGAACATATATATGTATTAGTATATGGCTGATAGGACCCTAAATCTACACTGGACTTTTGCATACAGGCTTTTGCATATGTGTCTGTGTTGACTTCTATTGTTACATGCACATAGTCAGGTTCAAAAACACACACACACACACACACACACACACACGTAACCGGAATTCTGGATAGTGTTAGGGGAATCAGATCGGCGAACTCACCGCGTCGGCAGGGCCGCGGCAACCCCGAGTAAATGATTTTAAGTTGCATTGTAAGAGAGTTGAGCAGCGAGTTGCATACATCATTACTCATTTCTAACCCTTTTGATCTGATTCACTCTCTCGTTCTGCACTAGTTTATGATCCAGTGGAAGTTCCATCTTGGCCATTTCACATAATGGCATGGGGAATTCTGGGTACACATCTAAATATCTCAGAAAGACTTGTGTGCGTGATTCCCTCATGTGCATGTGGGTGAGAACCTGTGTGTGTGTGTGTGTGTGTGTGTGTGTAGGACTCATCTCAACACAGACATCCTGTACCTACAGCCACAAGGCCAAACCAACTAGAAGGTGATGAAGAGTTGTGTTGACCACACTGACCCGTCTGTAAGTGTGTGTGTGTGTAGATATGTTAGAAGTAGCTCTGTGGCGAAACACCACCCTTCACATGAAAGCTTGGTTGGCTTGTTAGTGTGTGATTATTGTTTTCTTTGTCTCAGTGCTCCACTTGTGAAATTACTCATGGGACTTTCACCAAACTGTTTTCAAGGATACATGCCAACTTGGACGATCTTACTTAACGCATTGAATTGGTTCATATGATAAAATCAAGTCTGAAATGTTCATATTGCTGGTGTCTCTTTTTAAAACGTGGTTTCATAGTAGCGACGTTATTACACAATGAGCATCGTGGTGGCCAAGTGGCAATGTAGGCCATACATGGACATTATGTCCAGATGCGGGTGCACGTGCAGCGTGGAACCATTCCGTTGAAAACTAAAGGCAAACCTAGGCCTATTCAACTGTCGGTTAAAACTATGCATGTACCCAAATGTTGTCTGTTGTCAACTGTCCATAACGCATCGTTGCGCATTTGGGTGCTGATGCATTGTAGCAAAACAAACCCGATTGTTATGCTAAACTGTTGTTTGGCAAAAGACAAAAGTACGGAGATATCACAACGCTACATAATCGCAAGGATAGTGAGTGCAACTTGTAACAATGTAGCTTGATCACAAACGTAATCATCTTATCAAGATGGAATAATTGTTGGAGTGGGCTGGCAACATTGTTGCGCTGCTTTGTATTCAACATTTGACTGGGTATTAGTAATCCACAGACCTGTCTTCCGAATCCATTCGACTGAGAGGTTCTCCATCCGAGGAGGATATCTCGACACTGGCCCGTCTTTTGATTCCGTGGTCGGTTTTCTCCGTGGATTCCTCGCTTTTGGTCTTGTCGGAGCTAGGAGGCGAGGACACGCTCTCCTCTCTTTGTTCTTGATTCAGCTCCACCGTGCTCTCCCCGGTTTCGGTGCTGCTCGCAGGGATTCCCTCCACGGGACTTTTAACCGGTTCAGACAGTTCACAGGCCGGTTCGTCTTCTTTGTTGCCGTTTTCCGTGGGTAAACCCGATTCTTTGGCGACTTCTGGTGCGACTGAAGGCTTCTCCTCTTCGCTGTCTCCGTTGCTCACGTCCATTTCTGTTCCGTCCTCGTTGTCACCCGGTTCCTGTTTCGAGTCTATAGGGCCCTGCTTATTATTCCCGTTCTCTCCCTTGTCCGATGTTCCATTTAGCTCGTTTGCCGGCGTGGAGTCTTGTTCGGTATCGTTGGTGGTAACTGCAGCCATGTTCACAGCTCTTAGTAAGCTATTTTGTGTTGTAAGCTACTACCCCCACAAAGTTGCTTCTTTCTCCCAATCGCATGCGCGGCTTCGCCATGAGCGTTCAACCGGGACGCGAGGGGAGGAGGCAGAACCATGACGTAGTCCCCCGCATTGTGGACCGTTCCACGTGTTCCAGAGAACTAGTGTTATATTTGTTTTATATTTACTAAAAAAAAAGTGTTCCAGAAAACAGAACATTGACATATTTTAAAGTGAAATGTTAGGGCCAATCATCCATTAACACATTTCAGTCATGAATCTAGACAATTCTTACCACCATACCGGTGCTCCACTCTATTAGCAGGCCCAGCGTATGTGTAATTGTGTTTTTGTATAAAGCCTAGATTTTCATGCAAATTCATCATATTTTATCTTCTTCGTGACCTCCAGGCCTTATTCTGTTGTACCGATTCCATGGTACAGGGTGTATGAGTTGATATATATAAAACAACATTAGATTCAAGACTTTTCAGCTAAAATGATTATATAGAATTCTTGCCACCAACAAAATGCTGAATATTTGGGGCATAAAATCGTCGAAGCTCTGCAGATTTTGTTGTGAGGATACAGAATCAATAGACCATTTGTTTAGATATTGCCCTCGGGTAGCCTGTTTCTGGTCTAAGGTTCAGGAATGGCTGAAAATGCATAAGATTGATCTAGAAATAGTACTGTTAGGAGATCTGGAGAGACCGGGTCAGTCAATTACTAATATACTAATACTCTTAGTAAAAGTATTTATCTTCAACTCGCAATCTGTGGATTCTATTCGATTAGATAGATTGAAATTGTACGTTAAACATCATAGCATAGTTGAAAGATATATGTTGCGTAGAACTTTGAAGAGGGTGGCCAGCAGAGATACGTGGGATGGGCTGAGGGAAGCTGGGGGTTGGGATGTGGAATTGGAAACAAGTGGGAGTGGAGTTGCTGTGCGGGAAATAGAATGATGGTCAAAGATATGTCAAAATAAAACAATAAAAAGTATGTTTGAATGACACTGAGGGGCAGTGTTTTCACAGCTAATGCCGGTGTTGTGCCGAAAATTCCCCCCCACCCTTCTAATTTCCGTATGTTTGTGGCTAGAGTCAAATACTTTCTGTGGCACACAGTCAAATACTTTCTACAGAACGCACTTCACGTCAGGATAGGAAACCGAAATGAATAATTAATGTATGTGTGTTACATTAAACATAGAGGAGGGAGTAAGATGTTGGCAAGCAATAAACCTTTCAGAACCACTATGGCTGAGTTATTATCCTTACACTTTCAAAAATACTAGTCGAATAAGACGTGGGAGAGATGACGAATTTTGGCAAAGAGATTTATTTATAGACTAATACAAATCATTAGCGGATTTAGGTACCGGCGACATGGGCAACCACTGACCGCGGCGGTACCGGGGGCGGGCGCTGACCCCCCCAGGGCGCCATACAAGCAAGAACCGCCACATACACTTGAAACAAATAGCCAAATCGAAAACTGCATACAAAAATGCTTTCTGCTACTAAGAACAGTGAAATGTAGGCTAAACTGACAACGGAGTGAAGAGCAGAAATCTCAACTAGCAAGCAAGTCCCAGCAATGAAGAACGGGAAGGGGGGAGAATTCTGGCAGGGGGGAGATTTTCGGCACAACAACGGTTTGCCTGAGGCTGAGGCCGTGCAGGTGTTTGTACACATGCATACACACACACACTCATTCAAATAAACGCATACAAGAACACACACACACATACATATACAGTTAGCATTGCTGTTATGATTTTAGTTGTCGTTGATGTCCATTGGAGGGGGGGGGGGGGGGGGGGGGGGGTCACGAACGGTTGAGGGACAGCTACTGGGGAACTGTGGGGGGATCTTGGAGGGTTCGCGTTCACGTTTTTTGGCCTGGTGGGAGACCTGTCAAAGTGCCCTTGAGCAGGGCATTGACTCTGGATGCTTCTGTGTGTCGCTCTGAATGGGAGTCTATTGGATGACTGGTATGGTGTAGCTGTTGTATGTTTTGGGTATTCAATAAACATAAAAAATAAAGTGTTCCAGGAAACAGAACATTAGCCCTGACATTTCACTTCAAATTATGTAAATCACCCATTAACACATTTCAGTCATAAATGTAGACAATTCTTACCACCATACCGGTGCTCCACTCTATTAGTAGGCCTAGCATATGTGTAATTATGTTTTTGTATAAAGCCTATATTTTTATGCAAATTCATCAAAGTAGATATTTTCTTTTCTTCATGACCTCCAGGCCTTATTCTGTTGTACAAGTAAGGTAGGAGTTCATGACCACATGTAAAGGACTCTTCCAAGTACAGGCATTGCCATTCAAGAGACCATTCCAATGTCCAGTCCATGTTGGACTCCATTGCTGAAACTTGATGGAATGTCTGCACTGACTGATATTCAGTGGACCCCAAGAAGAGTAGCTAATGGGGATCCTAATAAAATTCTAAATACGTAAGGTGGTAGGGATTAGGAACTATAGGGTAGGAGGCATGGAAAGGGTAGGAACTAGTGGAATGGAACCAGGCCCACGTCTCCACAGTGTGCTACAGGCCGGGACCACAAAAGATTCACAGCATCATTAACATAGCTACTCATGTGTGTCCAGCATGAAAGGAGGGAGGGGGAAGGGAAGAAGGTGGAAGGATGGGGAAAGAGGGTGAGAATGGAGGTGACTGACCTTACTGTGTCGATGACCTGAGTGGATTGGCTGCGTCTAGTCTTGACAGTGGCATTGTCCAGAGCAGAGATCATTCATTTACCAAGTGGATATGAGCTATTGGCCTGTAGGTTACACCTCCAGTTGAAGGCCAGAGTCCCAGTCCCTCAACGGACGCAGAAAAGAGCTTCTTGACCTTTAAAGTTTGTCAATGTCTCGTCTTCAGCACCATCAGAGCTTCGATCATATCAGTGACCAGGAAATCATATTTGTAACATGATAAAACCAAAACAGCAGGAAGCATTGGAAATGGAATTCCTTCTATCTCCCAATGTTTAAAACAAATGTAAATACTTAGCTTGTGTCGTAACAAACCCCCACCACAGCATTTAAGAACATCAACATTTATTTCACATGATATAAAACAGATGAGATATGAACATTTTGCATATTAACTCTAATAATAATAACCTCATACTTATAATTTCTGCTCTGCTCTTTCTATGGTGTACATCATTTACACAATGAAACTTTACATTTATGTACATTATATTTTAATGTCCTGGAGGAACAAAATGCCTGCTTATTGCTTATACATGTGCTATTCTCTTCTCTCTGTCCAGGACTCCACACAACCAGACCAGAATCTAACACACAACCCTAATCTCATAAAACTATTTTCTCTCTCTTCTATATTTTACTTTAAATATATCTCAGCCGTAGAAAGAAAAAAAACAGAGAAGCAGATCGATTCTAACCCAGGACATTTACGTGTGGTTGTCAGCGGCGACCAGATCCCGATCATCCCGACATAAATAAACACAACCTTTATAAAATATTTAAACTCTGTCCAACAGCAGCAATAGGGTGGCACCTTATTGAAGTATAAATCCATTGTATAGTTACTTCATTCTATATGTTTTATATATGTATATATTAACAACTTCTTTGAACAATGAGGGAATGTGCGGTGTAAAATATGTGGAAAATGAAACGTTTAGGGCCTCAGGTTAAAAACTTAAATGGGAGTAAAACCAGTAAAAAAGACAAGAGCATATGGCGCCCCCGTGTGGTTAAAGTAAAGCACTGCCTTAGTGTGTGTAGATTTGGTGCTTCGCCCTCTCAATAGTGTGTGATTGTGGGAAGACCTCAAATGCATACTCCTCCCGTCCTCAGATCCTTGTCTCCTTCTCAAAACCCATTAGATGAGAAAGCCAGATATCCTTCCCCTCTGACCTTCTCCTCCAGTGGGATTTGAGAAGGAGACGAGGAGACCGGACGCAAGTAGTATGCAATTGAGATCTTCCCAGTGTGAGACTCCTCTAGTGCTCTTATTTACAGCTGTACAGTCCTCTCCTTTTCACAGCAGTGCTCAGCTCGAAGACACTCAAGACATCCTCACAGAACATGTCCAAAATAACAGACCATCATAATACCTGTAATAATAATAATCGTCATCAATTATCACTCTGGTAATACTATCTTGTCCTCTGATATCTCTGTGTGAATGAAAAAGTTTTGCATCACAGTTATTGTGTAGGCCGGCAGTAAGTAATACGAGCAGGCCTGTGGATCTACTCTTTCTGTCTGTCTGGCTACAGTTGTTTCTATACATACAGAGAGATACTGGGCATGCTCTGTGCAGGCTGGCTGGTGCCATCATGGCTCTGTAGGATGCCATCTTGGGTCTCCAGGCTGGCATCGCTTATGAGTCACTGCTCACCAAGGTCAATGTCTGGGCTACAGGGATACGTGAAAAGAGAGGGAAGAGGTCAAGAGAGAGATGAGCACACACAAATATAGCAGAGGTCACAAGCCACAATGTCTACAACAAAAAATGTGGAGAAAATGTTTACGCTGACATGACTAGATGGTGCTTTTCGCTGAGATGACAAATTATGGCTGTGTTTAAATGGCTGGTGTGATGTTGCCTGCTGGTAAGATCTGTGTCGATTGGAGGGTAGATCTCTGAGGGCTGAGCATTGGATCCTGAAGTTGAGGTTAGGGGGTTGATGGGTAGAGTTATTAACTCTACCTACAGTACATATTACTTCAATTACCTCAACTAACCGGTGACACTGTACATTGACTCTGTACCGGTACCCCCTGTATATAGCCTCGCTATTGTTATTTTACTGCTGCTATTTAATTATCTGATACTTTTATTTGTTATTCGTATTTTTTGTTGTTGACTTTTACATTTTTTTAAACTGCATTGTTGGTTAGGGCTTGTAAGTAAGCATTTCACTATAAGGTCTACCTGTTGTATTCGGTGCATAACATTTGATTTGATAAAGGTCAAAGTTTGTAGGTAAGGACAGAGAAGTCTCTTACTGAGTGTAGTTCAGTTCAAAGAAGCACCTCCTCGACACGTCTACACACACATGAAGTGGGATCCGTCAGTGAGTTGAGGAGGAGATGCGGGAGAGGAGGAGGACTTGGGCGGAAAGGGCAGGCTTTTCACTGCAAACCACACACACAGTACCAGTCAAAAGTTTGGACACACCTACTCACTCAAGGGTTTTTCTTTATTTTTACCATTTTCTACATTGTAGAATAATAATGAAGACATCAAAACTATGAAATAACACATATGGAATCATGTAGTAACCAAAAAAGTGTTAAACAAATCAAAATATATTTTATATTTGAGATTCTTCAAAGTAGCCACCGTTTTCCAGCTTTGCACAATCTCTCAACCAGCTTCATGAGGTAGTCACCTGGAATGCATTTCAATTAACAGGTGTGCCTTGTTAAAAGTAAATTAGTGGAATTTCTTTCCTTCTCTTCTGTATACCTGGTAAAAGACCAACTTCATATTATGGCAAGAACAGCTCAAATAATCAAAGCGAAACGACAGTCCATCATTACTTTAAGACATGAAGGTCAGTCGATGCGGGAACATTTCAAGAACTTTGAAAGTTTCTTCAAGTGCAGTCTCAAAATCCATCAAGTGCTATGATGAAACTGGCTCTCATGAGGACCGCCACAGGAAAGGAAGACCCAGAGTTACCTCTGCTGCAGAGGATAAGTTCATTAGAGTTACCAGCCTCAGAAATTGCAACCCAAATAAATGCTTCACAGAGTTCAAGTAACAGACACATCTCAACATCAACTGCTCAGTGGAAACTGTGTGAATCAGGCCTTCATGGTCGAATTGCTGCAATGAAACCACTACTAAAGGACACCAATAACAAGAATAACTTGCATGGACCAAGAAACACAGGCAATGGACATTGGACTGGTGGAAATCTGTCCTTTGGTCTGAGTCCAAATTTGAGATTTTTGGTTTCAACCGTCGTGTCTTTGTGAGATGCAGAGTAGGTGAACGGATGCTCTCTGCATGTATGGTTCCCACCGTGAAGCATGGAGGTGGTGTGGTGGTGCTTTGCTGGTGACACTGTCTGTGATTTATTTAGAATTCAAGGCACTTAACCAGCATGGCTACAACAGGATTCTGCAGCGATACGCCATCCCATCTGGTTTGGACTTAGTGGGACTATCGTTTGTTTTTCAACAGGACAGTGACCCAAAACACACCTCCAGGCTGTGTAAGGGCTATTAGACCAAGAAGGAGAGTGATGGAGTGCTGCATCAGATGACTTGGCCTCCACAATCACCCAACCTCAACCCAATTGAGATGGTTTGGGATGAGTTGAACTGCAGAGTGAAGGAAAAGCAGCCAACAAGTGTTCAGCATACGTGGGAACTCCTTCAAGACTGTTGGAAAAGCATTCCTCATGAAGCTGGTTGAGAGAAAGCCAAGATTCTGCAAAGATGTGCTATTTAATAGTTTTGATGTCTTCACTATTACTCTACAATGTAGAAAAATAGTACAAATACAGAAAAACCCTTGAATGAGTAGGTGTCCAAACTTTGACTGGTACTGTACGTAAGTGCTTTGACATTTATTAGTTATATGTCAATCAATCAATCAGTCCATCAATCAATCATCATTAACAAAGCAATCTTCTTTCTAACTGTGTTCTCTTACCTGCCATCAGGTTGTTGAGTTTAGCTCCCTCTACTGGTAGTTCATAGGATATGTCAATGTTGTTCCCCTGGGTCTCATGCTCCGGGGCCTCCCCTTGCATCACCTCACTCTGCATCACATCCTTCTCAGGTTCAGGAGTCAGTGCTTCTGACACAGCAGCTGGCAAACTGGCACAGTCACACCTTCACATTCAGGCCTTATTCCAATACTTACAAATGCATCCTTCCTTACTGCCTTTAATGAGGTAGTCACTGATCTAAATACAGTTGGATGAAGGAAGGGATGGTTTTAAAGTATTCAGACAGGTTCAACGTTGCTATCGATCCAGAGAGGCTAAGATATGTCCTGGTGAGGCCCGGCTAGTCTCACCTGTTGTGGGGAATGAAGGTGTTGGGAGTGTGGGTGTTTCTCCTCTCTGCCTCCCTCTCCCCCTGCTGTCGATGTTGTCCAGGGATCAGGTACTGTACATACAGGGGCTTCACACCCTGATCTGATATCACCATCATCTGGGTCTCTGACACCTGCAACACACGGACAGTGAGATAGACTGTAGTCTGGGCTGTGTTCAGGAGGTACCAAACAGGAAAATATGTTTTGAAACAGAGCTCTTATTTTTGCCCTACTGAACACCGTCTTGGTGGTCTAATGTCAATCCCTAGCGGCTACCTCTTCGATGTTTGGGGATCTGAACAAACCGGGTAGGTGTAAGGCACCACTCCGGTCCTTGAGTAACTCCAGCAGTCATTTTTTTAAATTCTAACCCCTGACAAGCACACCTGATTCAAATTGTCAACTAATCATCAAGCCATCCATGAGTTGAATCAGCGACGTTTGCCCGGGGCTACAAGGAAAAAATGTGTACTGTTGAGGATCCACAAGGACTGGAGTTGAGACACATTGGTATAAGACACATGGTGATAACCAATGGTCTTAAGCAGCTTTCGCCATATTATTTTTAAACTGGGCTACTAAATTAGAGGACATTAATTGAGCCAACTGCATCATCAGATCATGAGATTCCGTGGAGCTCAGGCCAGCTTTGGGAGGTCTCTCTCTCTCTAGCCCAGTGTGAGTCACCACGGCTGGGCTGAGGCCCAGAGATAAACCCCTAAATCCAGCCTGGATCCTCCTCACGCCCACAAAGCCTCCCAGATCAGATTAAAGGACATTAACACGGAGACCAGGCTGCCAACACAACACAGCCATTTACTCCCTAAAACCCTGAAACACTCTTAGCTCAACGTTATTGGATTAGATATAAATTTGTACTTGTACAAGTCTTTCCTCTATCTCTGAATACTCTCTTTGAAAACATTCATTTTTCAGTTAAGGAACAGAGTGCTCGGTGCATCCTCGGTATGAATCTTTCTTATTTATACAGAGAGTTACAGTACACCATGCTGACTCAGTCACCGCTCCTACTAGTCATAAACATACATATCAAATGATATTGTCTGCCATACATATTCTGTTCTCTGGTGGTCTGTGTGAGTAGGGACACTCTCTTACCTCTGTGTCCATGTTGGAGCTCTCCGTCCGGGGCTGTGGCTGCTCCTCACTCAGCCTGGGGACAGGGATGACATCCACCTCCTCAGCTCTGTAGCTGATCTCCTCCACCACAGTGATTTCCATCTCCAGCTCCACCAATGCAGCCTTGTCAACATCTAACGCCTCTTCTGAAGACACTGCAGTCCTCTCTCTGACTAGTTCTTCAGCTGCAGCTCTAGCCCTCTCCAATTCTTCTGCAGCTGCTGCCACTGCGGCCCGGTCTCTCTCCAGTTCCAATTCTGCAGCCCTGTCCAACTCCTCTTCGACAGCCACAGCAGTCCTGGCCATCTCCTCTTCTACAGCCACAGCAGTCCTGGCCATCTCCTGCTCCACCACTGCAGCCACCTCAGTCATGTCTCGCTCTAGCTTTTCTATTGCAGCTCGACCCCTCTCCATTTCTTCTTCAGCAGCTGCTGCAGCCCTGTCTCTCTCCAGCTCCAGTTCTGCACCTCTGTCCCTCTCCAGCTCCACTGCTGCAGTCCTGTCCCTCTCCAGCTGCTCTGTAACTCGGTCTCTGACCTCCTCCAGGTCTTGCAGTGCTGCCTCCAGCTCCTGGGTGTCTGTGGAGAACACCTCCAGCCTGACCTGCAGTAGACACACATGCCAAATGAATAACTCCGTTTTACAGTGTGTACACAACCACGTTCAATGCTGTGAAACATGGTTTATCAACACACGCACAGACACATGCACACCCCCCCCACCTTTCTCTGTCATCATGAACACATCAAGTCCTATCAAACACACACACACACCAAACCGAGGAGGACTTACCTGTGTAATGAAGGGGTTCTCCTTGGAGAAGGATGGAGAGCGTGAGGGGGAAATACTGCTGCTACTTCTCTTCTTCTCCCTGAGCGAGGCCTGCTGGTGTCTCCTGATCCTCTCCAGCTGCTCCTCTACACTCATCCTGGCTCTGCCGCTCTCCCTCTCCCCCGGTCCGCACGTCTGCTCCACGGCACTGTGAGGACGCTCCTACAGGGGGAGCAGCGGAGCAGGGATCAGTCACGTTGGATTATTATTACGCCGAGAATGTTTTATCTGCCTGGTGACATATTATGTCCTTCTCCAGCTCTTGAGGTGGTAGAAACGGCAGGGAACGAATAGCAACAGTAGCACTTCAGAATCCAAAATCAGTGCTGTCCTGTCTATCAAAAAACAGTTTCTAATATGTTTTCTAGGGTCAGTTTCTAGTTCTGTTCCCCTGCTATTCCCTAAAGTGCTGAGTCACACTTACAGTCCTGGGGTCAGGCTTCTTGCTCTTCCTCAGGGTGACGTAGGAGGCGATGGTGCAGGACTCTGGGGGGCTCATGGGGGATTTGGTCCTGGGGGGCACGATACCCACTGGGTAGACTGGTACTCCTAATGGGACTGGGAGGGGGACGAAGTCAGTTACAATGCCATTAGGGGTGTTGAATTTTTTATATTCAGTTAATAGAGTACTTATAAGCCCTTTATAATTCATACTTATAATATTCTTTATAAGTTGACCTATGGAATTTATAATTACTTCTTGAATTCACTGAATTACAATAGTTTTGACCCTAGCACGTATCCAGCTTGAAACAGAGGAGGCAGCGTGACCAAACTGGACATTGTTGACAGACAGTGACTGACCTTTAGTGGCCGGAGGCTCCTTGTCAGTGGTCAGCCCTGTCTGTAGTCTGTCATTGTCCTCTCCGTTGTTATCGTCCACCTCCTCGGCCACAGTGGTCAGCTCTGGCTCACTCTTATACAGACGGTAGTCTGGGCCTTGCTGTAGAGGGACAGAGAGTCAGCATACTGAGAGGTACACACATAGGAAACACCCGCAGGTCAGAAAGCGGTCACGATGGATGTGACCGATGGATGGTCGAGGGAAATTTAAAACGGAGCAGGAAACGGTTAACTGACACTCTAAACACTAAGAGTAGTCACACCGCAGCACAGCACTCAGACACAGTCAGAATGACAACTGGGGTGGAATCACACACGCTTCCAAGGAAAGAAGAACAAGCCAAACTGAAGAGCAAACAGATGATGAACCAAAGGAATGAACATGTCAAACTCAACACTCCAGGGTAAGAGGCAGGGAAAAACCTGAATGTCTACAAATGGTAAAACAAATGACAAATGATTCAGAGCAAATGAAAGAGTCACAACGGTGACCCAAGTTGGCGATGAGAGATGAACCATGTATGGGGAGGGTGAAGGTAGAGGGTCAGGGGTCAACTTGTACTGGTTTTGTACAGAGTAGGATAAAGCTGCCCCTAGACACTGACCTATGATCAGTTTTGTATCACCTCGCCCTAAAGGTTAAGATTAGAATTTGGTGAAGTTAAACAGATCCTAGATCTGTGCTTAAGGGCAAGTAGCGATGATGAAGCACAAAGGACAGGGGTTGAAGGGTCAGACGTGACGGGTCAGCGTGTCTTACACTGCTGTGTGTTCCGTTCCTCTGGCCGTGCTTGCTTGTGTGTGGTGGCGGACGGGCGCCCGAGGGGGAGGGAAGGGGGGGTACAGCGGGAGGGCGCTCTGTTGAGCCGTATGACTGGGGGAGGGGCGGGCGGGGGGGCTGACGGTCACCCTCCGTAAGAGAACAGAGTGACCGGAACAAGGTCACCGGCTGCCGCATGAGGAGAGGATAGATAGAAAGTTGTTGTTGTTGAGACACTCTTGGGACAACAGTAAGCCACACAAGAGTATTAGACAGATCAGCACAGTCTCCTGTGGTATTGAGTGGAGCTGTCTGGCTCACATCCGTTTCACATGTAGGCTGCGGACAGCTCTAAATCAGTTCACAAAGACTCCATGCACAGATTATATACAGTATTTATCTGGTGTTTTTCTTTATCCATAGAGTAGAAGTGAGACTCACCTCGTTCTTCTGTAGGTTTGAGATGGGTTTGGAACCAAGGAAACCAGTGTCAGTGGTCCTCTGGGGTTTGTTCTTGGCCAGAGCCTCCATCACATCCTGGATCCTCCACAGCTCCTTCTGGATCTGGACATGCTGCTGGCTGGGAGGTTCTGTCTGCTCATAGCGACAGAAAATGATTAAAAACACTCTCCATCTTGCAAATGCATGTTTGCATGTGTGTGAGTGGTTGAGAGAGAGAGAGAGAGAGAGAGAGAGAGAGAGTCTTACCTGTGGGCTGCCCAGGGCCTCTAGCTGTTCCAAAAGGTTTGTTTTGGCCAGAGAGACGCCAGACTCCATTTTATCATACTCCCTCCACGACCGCTCCAACTCCTGAGAGACGAGAGGGTGTCACTACTAGACAGCCTGTGTGTGGGTGCGAGTGTGTTTATGGACTGACTCACAGCATTGACCATGGAGAGATCTTGACAGGTGCTGATCAGTGTGTGTGTGTGTGTGTGTGTGTGTGTGTGTGTGTGTGTGTGTGTGTGTGTGTGTGTGTGAGTATACATATGAACTCACAGTGTTGACCCGTGCCAGTTCTCTACAGGTACTGAGCAGTCCATTCTGCAGTACGTCTCTCTGCTGTATAAGGCTCTGTACGGCCGCTGGGTTGTCAGAGCTCTGCTCTATCTCCTGACTGGCAGACAGCAAAGCCGTCTCCAGGGTGTGCTGCAGAGAGACAGGAAGAAGAAGAAGACAACGACACAGGTCAGCACAACATCTACAGCTAACATTTGTCTGACGACTACACACAGAAACACAAACAGAACCACAGGCAAAGAACCAACCAAACATTATCATAGCATCTCCACCATCAAAAGTGTGTACCGCCACTCCAAGGACCCTAGGGGGCAGGCTAGAGCTGCTGTCTGAGAGGGAGAGAGTTAGTTCCCAGCTGTGAGTTTGCTAGCTAGTCTATACACTGTGGTACAAGCCAGGCAGAGGAGGGTTGGTAGCATTGGAGAGACCATGACAAAGTATTCATACCCCTTGACGTATTCCACATATTATTTTGTTACAGCCTGAATTCAAAATGGATAAAACAAAAAAAAAGTCACCTGTTTACACACAATATCTCATTTACATAAGTATTCACACCCCTGAGTCAATACTTTTTAGAATCACCTTTTTCAGCGATTACAGCTGTAAGTCTTTCTGGGTCTTTAGGTCTCTCTTCAAAATTCTTCAAGCTCTGTCAAATTGGTTGTTGATCATTGCTAGACAACCATTTTCAGGTCTTGTAATAGATTTTCAAGCAGATTAAAGTCAAAACTGTAAATCGGCCACTCAGGAACAATCATGGTCTTCTTGGTAAGCAACCCCAGTGTAGATTTGGCCTTGTGTTTTAGGTTATTGTCCTGCTGAAAGGTGAATTCATCTCCCAGTGTCTGGTGGAAAGCAGATTGAACCAGGATTTTCTCTAGGATTTTGCCTTTGCTTAGCTCCATTCAGTTTCTTTTTTATCCTGGAAAAACTCCCCAGTCCTCAATGATTACAAGCACAAGCATACCCATAACATGATGCAGCCACCACTATGCTTGGAAACATGGAGAGTGGTACTCAATAATGTATTGTATTGGATAACACTTTGTATTCAGGAGAAAAAGTGAATTGCCACATTTGTTTGCAGTACTACTTGTAGTAAACAGGATGCATGTTTTGGAATATTTTATTCTGTACAGGCTTCTGTCTTTTCAGTCTGTCATTTAGGTTAGTATTGTGGAGTAACTGCAATGTTGATCCATCCTCAGTTTTCTCCCATCACAGCCATTAAACTCTAACTGTTTTAAAAAAACCATTGGCCTCACGGGGACATCCCCAAGTCGTTTCCTTCCTCTCCGGTAACTGAGTTAGGAAGGACGCCTGTATCTTTGTAGTGAATAGGTGTATTGATACACCATCCAAAGTGTAATTAATAACTTCACCATGCTCAAAGGGATATTCAATGTCTGCTTTGTTATTTTTTTTTTACCCATCTACCAATAGGTGTCCATCTTTGCGAGGCATTGGAAAACCTCCCTGGTCTTTGTGGTTGAATCTGTGTTTGAAATTCACTACTCGACTGAGGGACCTTACAGTTAATTGTAGGTGTGGGGTACAGAGATGAGGTAGTCATGAAAAAAATCATGTTAAACACTATTATTAAGTCCATGCAACTTATTATGTGACTTGTTAAGCAGATTTTTACTCCTTAACTTATTTAGGCTTCCCATAACCAAGGGGTTGAATACTTATTGACTCAAGACATTTCAGCTTTTCATTTTTTATTAATTTTTAAAAGTGCCTAAAAACGTAATTCTACTTTGAAATTATGGGGTATTGTGTGTAACCAAGTGACCAAAAAAATCTCAATTTAATCAATAGTAAATTCAGGCTGTAACAAAATGTGGAAAATGTCAAGGGATGTGAATACTTTGTGAAGGCACATTACCTCCTTCAGTCTCGGCACTCTCTCTCCTTCTCTCCCTCTGTGTGATAAAGGTCTGCTCCGGCCTCAGATAGCCCAGTGTGTGTGTTTGTGAAGCAAGTTGTCAGGTGAAAGTCTGTGTACAGTAGTTACCTTCTCTCTGTGTAGTTGCTGTAGTTTCTCCTCCTGTGTTCTCACCACTTGGTCCTGCTCACACAGTCTGCTCAGCTTAGTCTGAAACACACGCGCGCGCACGCACACACACGCACACACACACGCGCACACACACGTTGGTAAGAATTATGCATTGAATTAGGATTTTTCCAGGAAGCTGACCAGTGTGCTATTCTATTAATTGAATCTTTCGATCTATGTCTAGGAAGCCAACTGCTGTGTGTCTAGACTAGAGGATACGGGCAAAGGGAAAGGAATACTTTCCCTCTACCTAGACAAGACAATAATAAAAGGACTTGGTCTTACGTCTATGTCGATGTCCTCTGGCCTCTGGTGGCTGTAGGAGTTGTCTTTGTAGTCCTCAGGGCTTATCTGAAACACCAGACATCCTTAGAGACACACATGCTGTGTTTACACAGGCAGCCCAATTGTGATCTTCTTTTCACTAAATGGTCTTCTGACCAATCAGATCTGCTCTGAAAAAGATCTGATTTGAAAAGATCTGATGTGATTGGTCAAAAGACCTTATTAGTGGAAAAACATATCAGAATTGGGCTGCCTGTGTGAAAACAGCCACAGTCAGGGGACCGCAAAACAACCTGTAATACAGGCCCATGACATGGGGTGCTTCTCAATAGTCTACTTGTCTCCTTGTTAAAGAACTGGACAGGTGAAAGCACATTTCTAGTAGGTATCCACCATATTGCTTACAGCCATCCCGTGTCTTCCGATCAGTGCAGATGAAAGAGATGACACGAGGAGAGGAGGCCACAAGAGTATTGAGATGCACCCATGGTCTGGTTATTCATTTGTGATGTGGTTTTCGTGGTAAATATCTGTGTCCTTACAAGAGTTGTCCACAGGGTCAATGAAGCCCAGAGAGAAGAGAGAGAAGAGAGAGAGAGAGAGAGAGAGAGGGATGGTGAAATGATAGAGCTCTCCATGCAATTTCAGTGACCTTCTCATGACTTAACAGCACTTCGGATACAACTTCTCAGCCCAAATGTCCATTTCATAATAAGGAGTGTCAGCCCCCTCTGCTGGGAAATCAGATTGTGTTTTCCACCTCAGTAGCATCATTGATAACAGTCCTACTGATGGAGGCTCCAGGGGTGTGAAGAAGCTATGAAGAGGACAGGAAGCTGGCATCAGGAGGTCACCAGAGACTAGAGGAGGATGTTCTAACACACACACACACACACACACACACACACACACACACACACACACACACACACACACACACACACACACACACACACACCCTTAAGAGAGGCTAGAGGGCTGCTGTAGTGGTTGGCTAGGCTGGATGTATAGTACTCTGTGCTGGCAGCTCTGCCCTGTGCCACACTAATTACCGTCCCCTCTGTGCACTCTTCATTACTGTCCCCCGGTACACTCTGTCATGGCTGGAGCTTGACTAATGAAAACCTCTAAAAGACCTGGGCTAAATCTGGCCCTCACGGAGGCACACACATTACCGCACACAGTCACACATACCGCGCACACACACACAGCTGGGAAAACCAGCCATCCTCACACTCCTGACTACTTCAGTTAAGGAGCAGGCAGGTGATTTTCAACCCCAGGATGGCTAATGAGGGGGAGGTTTAAGAGAGCAGGGCTGAAGTCATACCTGTAATAAAGTGATAACATAGCACAGTGGAAAGGCCAGACTATGGACCCCACACAGTACTCCTTCCAGGACAATTTCCCCAGCTAAAAATAAAATACCCCTGCACTCTTTCATTCACTGTTACACTATTGGGCCACCACCCAAATAAGGAAGTCATTGTATTTGATAAACTTGTTATTTAACCTTTATTTAACTAGGCAAGTCAGTTAAGAACAAATTCTTATTTACAATGACGGCCTAGGAACAGTGGGTTAACTGCCTTGTTCAGGGGCGGAAGGACAGATTTTTACTTTGTCAGCTCGGGGATTCGTCCAGCAACCTTTCAGTTACTGGCCCAATGCTCTAACCACTAGGCTACTTAAACAACAGGTTTTGCATTGAGCTCTTATCATACCCACATAGACAGACTGAACATAATATTCCAAAGCGCAGAGAAGAGAGGTGTTGTTTTGACTGTGATCGTACAGCGCCAAGCCAACATAGGATCCATCAACAACAGCATTGGTATTGCAGGAAGATGGGGTATGGCTCTAAGGTAACATCCACCATAATACCTAACAGCAACAATACCATCAAGTTACAATGAGGTAGGATGGGCATGGCTACGTAGCATCCACCATAACCCAACCTCGGACTGATGAATAAAGCAAAAATGGATGACGAGGATGTGCTGTAGTCAAAACAACACATGAAGGTACATATCAAACAATGTTGGGATCATGACACCAGGAAGAGGGGAAACCGACTGACTGCATCCAACGGGAACAAAAACAGGAGGGATCGATGATGGAGGGAGGAGAGGAGTGCGGGAGAAGAGTCATTAGTTTGCCAATAAGACCTTACTTGGTGGTACAGTTGAGGCCTTGGAGCAGAGTTCTCAATCATAGTGTGAATCATGAAGATTAACGGCTCATTGTCCTTCGTCTAGTGGGAGATCGACGTTAGGTAGGGTGGAAGGGAGCAACAACACACAACAGTACAATATAGGTGTTAGTTAGTGAAGACAGCAGCACAGCCTAGAAAGGATCCATAGAAATAAAGAACACATTGTTGTCATAAAGTACTAGTGATTGAGTGAGACGGGGGCTTGAGCCAACAACCCTGAGGCTATAGCTACCACCTGTACCATAAAGGCCCAGAACTCTTGGGAGAAGTCCTAGTATGTTTACAGTACATACAAGGAGGCTACAGTTGGGTCCAAAGACAATATTGCCAGTCCCTCTCAGCAGACGGAGGAGAGACATAACGGTCCTGCTTTTCATAATATCATCCCGACCAATAACTACCAACAAACAGCAAAACAATTGCATGCATCAGAGCCTACGGACCAGGGGGAAGGAGCACGGCGGTGAGATAAAGTTCATTCATAACCGCTGTGAAATTGTCTGCCATTAGAGGTGAAAGCCTTTGAAATGGCAGATCAAATCATTTCACATTTGGTTAGAGGGGTCCCAATCAGACTCCGTGAAGTCACTAAGTGAGGTCCCTCGTGTACACATGGTAGAGTGGTTTCTCCTGCTACACATGACCTTTTCAGAAACAGGAACTCAATTATTTATCAGTTCTAAACCAAAGGGCCCATTCCAAAAAACAAACGGCACCTTTAGACGTCTGCCCTGATTATCTGTGCCTGAGTGAGCGTTAGTCAGAACGTCAGTCGCTAGGCCTAGCCACTTTACCTGAAACCCCGGAGGTTGTTTCCATACCGTCTTAATTACATTATGGTAATGACATGACTAGCTTACTACAGGTACACATCATCAAGTTAAAAACGGAATGAGAAAACACAACATCCCTTAAGGTTCCCTTCATCCTCAAAAGTTGAAGTTTGCTCTCGTGCTTTCTCAAGCTTGACTTCCATTTACTTTTTTATAAAGACAGTTCTCCAGGGACTGTACGAACTATACAGCACAAAAACATACGAGTAAGCCTATTAGCTTAGGGCAGCATTACCATGCCAAGAAAGGCGTTTTAAACATTTTAAAGTATTTTTTTTTTGTACTTTTCTTGTACTGAGCTCGACAATATGTCCTCCCGTGGGAATGCAGGTTTGCGCAGCTCCTATTCTGCAGTGAACGGTATATGCTTCAGGAGGGCCGGAGAGAAAAGAGTGAAAAGGAGAAAGTATAGAAAACACCAAAAGGAGCGCGGCCCTGGTATTTGAGTCACTAATAACCCTGAGCAGCGTGAGAGCAGCTGGGTGTATTGACCAACCCCGGGGAGTGCCTAACCCTGAGAAACACACACAGACAGAGAGATAGATAGAGAGAGGGAGACACAGAGAGAGAGAGACAGAGAGCAACCAGAGATAAAGCAGTACTCCTCACCTGGCTCTCCAGATACATGAGGTTCCTCTGAAGGTGATGAGACAGAACCTCACTCTAACATCAGAAGGCAGTAGACAAAGAGGGAAGAGAGAAGAGTCAGACGGGAGAGAAAGAGAGAAGGTAAAGGAAAGGAAGGGAAAACGGTAGGAAATAGAAGTAGAACTGGTACAAGCTGATAGTGAAAGATGGAGATGAAAGAGGAAGTCACTACTGTGGCTTTGACATTAATCCGAAACATGAACCACCACCATTTACTGTTGATTACTGAGCTAAACCAAACCATGCAAAACCCACTGCAAGACGATTTGTTCACCACACATCAAATCAAACTACTTACCAACACTTTCCTCGTAAAGGTTATGGGAAACCACAGCAGACAACAAGCAGGCAATCACATGATACTCATACCATGCTGTCCTCTGCATGTCAACAGATCAAAAGATGAAATCAAGGCCAGATGAACACAGCACACCAAAGGGTTGAAAGGAGTTCAAAACTGAACCAAAACTCAACCATACACCACTGAACCACACAGGTAGGAGCAAACACATAATATGCATTCACTGGAATGCATGGCCTGCTCATAGAGCCTTGAGCTGCATGGAGATGGCACATCAACACCCAACCACCCACACACACACACACACCACCCCTGGAGGTGACCAATGACATGCTGTGTATGTGCACCCTCCTGGTGCTAACCTTGGCGTTGGGCCCATCCATGCTCAGGATCATGAGCTGAGCCACAGTGTGCTCCCGGATGCTGTTGAGCTCAGCCTGCTGCCGACGCAGCTTTATTAGCAGCAGGGTCAGCTCCTCTGGCTGTACAACGCAGCGTAGACACAGAGGAGATAACGAGACAGTCAATTCATCCAGCGGTCGATCAATGAACAAATACATTAACCAAACCTCTCTTGATTTTTCCATTTTCGACGATTTTAAACTGAGGGAAAAAAGTAGTGTTCGCTTTTGTAATCCCTGCCTTAACCTATGTTTCTAACCAGGACTCTGACAAGTCTTTAGGGACAAGATGCCTTTGGAAACACTGGTTTTGGGTCTCGGCCTGTGCTGGGGCTGGGTTATAAGACTTGCACCTTTAGAGAATCTGGCTGAAATAAACTCCCTCAGTCTCCTGACTCCAAATGGAGGTGAAAAGTGAGAGAATATATTCAGTAACAGTAAAAGCGATCATTTCAAATCACTTATCACAAATATTTCTCATCAACTGCAGTGCGAAGCCGCCGCTCTGTGCGCCTTCCACTGGAGTTAGACAATCCCAATAATATTCAGAGAGTTACAAAATGAACTGTGCAGAATATCAATCTCTCCGGCTCATTCTAGTCTACTCAATTTGAGAGGACACAGTCAAAGGCAATTTCATTGGTGCCACCGTCTCTCTCTCTTTCCGTATCATCACCAAGACAATGCCATTATTTTAATCAAATTGTGTCTGCTACTGACAGAAATAACAGATGCTTGCAATAAAAGACAGCAGAGAATGTAACAAGGCACATACTCTGACAGAAATGCAGCACACATACAGGCTATCCATTGTAGCATGACAGAACGACAGTAATACATGATAGCTTGTGTGCTTGTTTTTATTCCTGTCGCAAAAACAGATTTGTATTTGCGTCCCATCGAAATCATACCAATAGCATAACTATCATTCACAATGCAATGTTGCCGAGAGAAAAGAGGACAGTGGAGAGGAGAACAAGAAAGCAGAGAAGAGGTGAAGGAGGTAAGAGATTGTTAGGTGACTCACCGTCTTGCCCTGTAGTGACTGTGGGGTAATGGTCTGCACTGGGATGACTGCTGGCATGGATCGGCGGTCAGGTGGGTAGTTATACTGAGAGAGAGAGAGAGAGGCAGGACGAGGACAGGATGCTCTGTTACATGTACTGATTTCAACTGGCCGACAAGTAAAATGAATGCTTTATTAATAAACTAAATACCTACTGCCTAATGCAGAGCAATTCCAGTCATTTCTCTGTGCTTAAAACCCTAGTGATTATTTGGATGTGTAAGACTGGCTTAGATGATCGTGGTCCATTCTCTGTCAGTTACCTTGGTGAGGTGAGTCCTGTGCCTGCAGTCTACAGTCATAGTCTGGTCCCCTCTGAAGACGGGTGAGGACACCTCGGACCTGGTCGACCCTGGTGGGTTGTCTCTGCGGTGCTGGCCCGGAGGGGAGAAGGTGTGGTAGAGGGCCAGGGATCCATGGGAGGGGGATGTGGGGATGGAGTGGGCCACCCCCTGGTGCTCAGAGATGTTTCCCATGGTCTTGGGGCTAGGCAGGGTCCCGTAGTGGCCTGGTGGCGGTGGGCCCTGCCTGGAGAAGGCCTGCCTCTGCTGCCACTCATACAGCTGCCACATGGTGTCGTCCCTCATGGAGCGCCTCTTGTCTGCATTTACAGTTTTACATTTTAGTCATTTTGCAGAGGCTCTTATCCACACAGACTTTAACTAGGTTAAAACAAACAATATATCGCAATCATTACAAGTAAAACCGTACAACCTCAAGATAGCCACTATCTGCAAAATCAGTGCCAGAAAGAAAAGAAGTGTGAGTGCAAGAAAGACAAGTATACCAGCAAAGTCTTCAACTACGTCCCAAACGGCACCTTATCCCCTATAGTCCCTGGTCAAAAGTAGTGCACTACATAGGGAATGGGGTGCCATTGGGGACATAGTCAAGTACAACAGTAAAGTTTAAGACCCATCACCTGAGTTGGATGTGGGAGCCAGGGCGCGGTCGTAGACGGAGCCGGCCACGCTGCAGATGCTCTCGGGTCGGGACAGCATGTTCCTGGGGAGGGTACGGTAGCCCTCGGGGTAGCGGGGAACGATCTGGGCATGGTGGCTGGGCATGTTGCGGGGCAACGTCTGGTAGGAGGTGATGCTGGAGGACAGGGGGACAAGGAGGGGGAAATCAGTCAATGAATCAGCTAATAAAACATGATCTTCAATAGCATGATTTACAAATACTTTGATCAATCAATCAATCCACTCATATAGCATTTTATAAACTGGGTGGTTTGAGCCCTGAATGCTGATTGGCTGACAGCCGTAGTATATCAGACCGTATACCACGGGTATGACGCGATGTGTTGTGCCTATGAACAGCCCTTAGCCATGGTATATTGGCCATATACCACACCACCTCATGCCTTATTGCTTAAATATAGTTCTAGAGAAGAACCTGGGCCCCTAAAGAGCAATAATAGGCACTTAGTAGTGCAAGTAGAGTACACTTACTGCCTCTCTCTGTTAGTCTTAAGGAATACCTAGGATAGGATAAAGTAATCCTTCTAACCCCCCCCCCCTAAAAGATTTAGATGCACTATTGTAAAGTGGTTGTTCCACTGGATATCATAAGGTGAATGCACCAATTTGTAAGTCGCTCTGGATAAGAGCGTCTGCTAACTGACTTAAATGTAATGTAAATGTAAATGTAATGTAACAGTACTGTACAGTGCCTACTACCTCCTGTAAAAGGTACTGTACAGTACCTACTACCTCCTGTAAAAGGTACTGTACAGTGCCTACTACCTCCTGTAAAAGGTACTGTACAGTGCCTACTACCTCCTGTAAAAGGTACTGTACAGTGCCTACTACCTCCTGTAAAAGGTACTGTACAGTGCCTACTACCTACTGTAAAAGGTACTGTACAGTGCCTACTACCTACTGTAAAAGGTACTGTACAGTACTTACTACCTACTGTAAAAGGTACTGTACAGTACCTACTACTTAATGTAAAAGGTACTGTACAGTGCCTACTACCGACTGTAAAAGGTACTGTACAGTACCTACTACTTAATGTAAAAGGCACTTGGCTCCAGCTCCATCTCACAGGAAATGGGCTGTAGGTAATAAAAAACAGTCTTAACCATTTAACTGCCTCTTCTTAAAAAACATGTTGAAAGAAATATGTCACCTTAAATTCCAAGTACGAACGACTCAAACAATAACATCTAGCAGCTTTGTTTTTACAACTAGATGTTAATTTGGGAAATTACAGAGCTCTACCATGCGCTTGAGATGTCAAGAGGGTCATACTAGCAATGTCATAAGAATAGTAATTTGCATAGCATTTTTACTCATCACAAGAATATTATATACATTAATTTCGATCTCCTTGAATTGCTTTTATACAGTAGATATGTTATTATGTTAATAAGAACGATGTCAAATTTGAACAAATCATGGTAAATTTGTGTCCATCTTTAGGTGCTGTATAGCGCAATGTCCCCAAAATAGTTCTTACATTTCTAATGATCCAGGTTTTTCCACCATGTTTCACACATGTTCAGGCTACCTTTTGAGATCATGTATGACTTAGTGCATTTTTTTTGTACTAGTATAGGCAAGTAGGAGAGTTGTTCCGATTTCCTATTTTCAATACAGAACACACTTACATTTAAACATTTTTTTATTTATTTAGTATAAATATGGGTTACAGGAAAGCTTATCAGGCGTCTGTAAATAGAGGAAGTTCTTGGAAATGATCTTAGCAATGACGATCTCAGCAATAATGCTACAGGCACATACACACGAACGCACACCACATGTGGAAAGGGAGGAGACAGAGAAATGTGTCCTCCCGCGACTAAGGCTTCTTGACCATTTTGGAGTGTCGCTATTTCCTAATATTCTTGAACTTGGGATTTCACTTGAAGTATGTCATCATAATCTGCTACTGTCGTCTTCTCTATGGGCTTATTTATAACAGAAGCGATCAATGGCAAAGATCAGCGGTTCACCCTCTATACATTTCTATGGACAGCCGCTGTCATGACATTTCTCCAAACAGCCTTTTTCTGCTCACTGGAGAATTAAATGAGGAAACAAGTCGAGATCGGATCATGGAAACACACACCCAGTAGAGATATGATTCTGAAAGTAATGCACTCGTTGTTTGAAAAAATAAATGTAATATAGTACCCAATTTGAAAAAGTAATGGGTTACTCTACTCTGTTACTCAAAAGTAATCTGATTACGTAACGAGTTACCTCCAGGACAAGATTCATCCCAATAAATGCCAACCTGCTGCCTTTATAACTACATTATTACACTGGGAGGACGCATGTTTGGCTCGCCGACAGAGTCCACTCTGGGTCGATATCATACTGTTCTCACTGACAGGTATCTGGTCGACTCTATAGGAATGTACAGTACGACGGATGTAAATTGCGTGGCGGAAAACGCAGTACAAGTCCTGAGATTCGTCTGCCGCGCCCTCCGCTCTGTAAATCTACCCATCCACCTAGGCAGCGCCGACATTAACAGCTTTCCAGTCTGATCCCCCTGGCTTTCCCTGTGACAATGTCATGTGTGTGCAGCCCCCTACTCTCTATGGAGTCCATAGTCACCTTGATAAAGAACGGGACCCCTGGTCCGTCTGCAACTTTCACCCTGGACGACCACTAGGAAGACCCGGGGAGGGCTTAACTTGTGGCTAGAGAGATGCTTCTGTCACCAACTGGGTATGAACCCGGGTCTATTACTTATGTTTGCCCACAGAGCTCAAGCCTCAAGGAGCTAACATAAATTCTTCAGGTCTTAGGCAGGTTACTCCCAGTATAAGCTTCTCTGTGGCTTATACTGATAAGGCTGTACTCTCCATCAGACGCCATAATAATGGAGGCTAGACAGCCATAACAGGCCTACTCTGTGGCCTACCATAGTCGGTGCATTGCTGGTCTAGGCAAGCTGCTGAAAACTGGTCTGATGAGAGGACAGTTCTCTGTGGTCTTTGAAAATATAAATAACTCCTTCTGCTTATGCTAAGGCAGGGGAATTGTTTTTTGAAGGCCCAACGCAGTCAAAAGTGAGATTTTCCTGTGCTTTATATATATTTACACACAATGAGGTTGGAATAATACTGTGAATTTGTGAAAATGATAATGCCCTTTTAGTGTAAGAGCTGTTTGAAAAGATCGCCTGAGATTTCAGCCTGTTTTGTTGGGATGGAATTTTGCCTGCCTGGCGACGTCACCAATTCTTGCTTGAGAAATCGCTATTTGCTAAAACACCATTTTTGTTTCTTTTTTTACCATTTTAATTGAAAACAATCACTGTAAGGTACTTAAATGTTAACAATATACAATAATCAAATAATACAATAAAACTAGGTTCCATCCAACTCACAAATATAGCGCAGAAATAACTTCATTGTCCAGAAAGGGAGACACCTCCCTACACCCATGAGCTAAGAATTGTTAAATGACATATGTAGTAAACCATATACAGGCAAAACATTTGTTAAACAACTAGCAACTAAATGTATGTACAAACCTCTGATCTATGTTCAAATTAAAATAAATGGTTCATGGTTATTCATGCATTGTCATTCAAAGCAGCATACAGCAGATGGTCACATTGGTTTTACCCTGATATACGACAAAAATTGTATACAACCAGTGATGGAGCCTTTTCCAGGTCCTCTAAGCAACAAAGACACAAACAAACATATGTGTTAGTGATAAGGTGTTGAATTTCTTTTTATAGGAACTGATTGGAGACAAAAAATACAGGCTTATTTAATTTAAGGAATCAGAATTGTCTAAACAAACCTCAAACACCGGTTGACGTTTTGTACCGAGGATTATTACATTATTTTTCTCCCCAATTGGTAGCTACAGTCTTGTCCGTAGGGAAGTTGCAGCTTTGGGACTCGGTAGAGGCGAAGGTCGAGAGCCATGCATCCTCCGAAACACGACCCTGCCAAGCCGCACTGCTTTTTGACGCGGAGGAAGGAAACACTGTCTAGCTGGCGACCGAGCTTGCAGGTGCCTGCCCGCCCCAAGGAGTCAGCCTGCAGGCGCTCGGCCCACCACGAGGAGTCGCTAGAGCGCGATGGACGACGCTGGGCCAATTGTGTGCCGCCTCATGGGTCTCCCGGTCACGGCCGGCTGTGACACAGCCTGGGATCGATCCCGGGTCTGTAGTGACGCCTCAAGCACTGCGATGCAGCGCCTTGGACTGCTGCGCCACTCGGGAGGCTCTTAGTACCGAGGACTTTTAACTGCAAATGCAATACCTCAACAAATCTGCTAACATTATTTGTCTCAGCATTAACACAAGGTCCTACATAAACCTCTGATCTCAGGCTTCAGTTGGAGGTTTCAGTTTAGCCCACAGTCTGTCCCAGAATGCCTGGTGCTGATGGGGGTCCTGGGGCCAGTCCAGATAGGTCCTAGTCTTGACCAGGCGAGCCAGTCTGTGGTGGGGAGACAGCCGGCAAAGGGGGATCTTCTCCAGGAAGACCAGGAGGAGGATGTCCCTTTGCTCCACCTGCAGCCTGGAGGTGGCCAGCTTCATCTCCAGGGAACACCAGTTACTGTGCAGGTAGTGGCGACTGACCAGGCAGTGTGTGCGGCGGCTCCGGTAGAGGCTGTCTGTGATGTTCTCCACAATGTCCTTCCCCAGCTGGAAGTCCCTGCAGGATGTGCAGACAGAGGCGTAGGAAAGGGGGACCCCTCTTCTCCAGGTTGGGTAGTAGCTCCTCTACCACCCATCGCTCGTCCTTCCCGCTGTAGGAGACAAACGCATCGTAGTGGTAGCGCCCCCTGGTGTTTGATCGCGTCGCCTCCGACAGCCAGCCAAGGATGATGTAGTAGAGAGGGAGGAGGTAAGGACCAGCCAGATTATGGACCAACACCACCAGCATGAAGAACAGGACTCCCAGGCTAGTCGCAGCAAAGAGCACAAAGCCCACCTCTGTTGTGGAGTTGGCTTCTGTGTACTTGACAAAGTTAGGTGTGTCTAGTCCATTGTCTGACAAGCATATCAAGTCCTCTAAATTATACATAACTTCATGATTAAGCATGATCACTTCAACCGGCCTGTACCCCTTTGCCCATGCAATGAGCCAAGCATTGTCACAACTGCAAAAAATCTGTAATGTATCAAGTATCAAAAACTTTAGGCTAGAGAGAGGTTCAGTAAAGCTGTAGATTACATGATAAATGTTCTCGATACGCAAATAGAATGTTTTCAAGGATTTAAAGTCTTTAGTTAAACCCCCCTCCAAAGAGTCAATCCTGCAGTTTGAAAGTTTCAGAACCTCCAGTTTGGTCCGGTTGTGAAAAATGATGTCGGCAGAACGCTGTATTAAAAGATCCACCTGTATTAGAGTCAGTTTCCTCAGGTGAATCAGCTGATACATTGATGTTAAATCCACTTTTAGCTGAAAGCTTTGATCTGTACACAAATGTCTCCACAGACCTGAAGTACTTTCCCATGAATTCAGATCCACAAAGGAATTATTCAGCATCAGCATTAAGATGGGTTACAGACTGAAAGAAGGGTCTGTCACAGTCTTCAAAATGACACTGTCTGGCCTTTGAGTTGGAGACTCCGGTTCTGTTTAGATGTGACGTTACTGCCAATGATCAACTGCATTGGCCTCATACCTGAACTAATGTACAGATGAGTCAGGTGACTCAGAATGTCACCGAATACAAGTGTCAGATTCAGCTTGATCACAGGTTCTCTTGGTGGGTAGTTCAACTACCCCAGAAACACTTGTCTCAGACATGTAAGTTGTGCGAAAGACATTGCTTCAATATTGTAGATCTGTGGATCTTCCCTGAGGTCTAACAATGTCAGACTATGTAAACCAATAAACGTGTTTGCATATAACTGGGTTATATTATTTTGTGTAATGTTTAAGGACTCCAGATTTGCCAATCCGAAGAAAGCAAAGTCTTCAATGTCTGAAATGAAACTACACGATAAATCTAGAGACTGCAGGTTCTCAAGACAGCTGAACTGTTTTGCAAAAAGCGTTTGTACATTGCTCGACATGAAAGTGAGTTGTTTTAACCATGTGATTGGTTGTATTCGGAAGGAGCAGAGGTCAAGACTGTTTTCTGTCTGGTCAGATACATAATATTTTAAGGTTTTTGGGACTGGAAATAAAATTCCATTTCAAATGGGGAGAAGAATGGAAGGGTCCAGGTCCATCAAAACCCATATATTCCAGCCCAAAGCACAACTCAACACTGGACATGGAGAGGCTGCTTGTATTGACATTGGCAAAATGTATTTCCTTGATTGAAAGCAAAAACACTACATTACAGATACTTTTAAAATCAATGTCATTCCTACCAGAGAAATGCAAGTACTGGATTTGCTTAATGCCAGACAGGGCAAGGCGCAGTAGGACATCCTGGTTTAGGCCCCAGAAAAACTTGTCAGGTTCTTGAGACAAGCCAGTGCACCTTCCTCTATATGGTTTATTTGACCGAAATCTAAATCAGCGCTTGTTAGATTGCATTCGGTGGCGTTTAAGATGGAGCAGTTTGATTGGTTTAACGATTGTATATATGGTGCCTGTACATTTAACTTTGTAAGTGACATTATATGAATTATTCTGCATAGTATTTCTGACAAATCCTCTACACAGGGTTCATGAATAAAGACACTATAACCAAATTTGGTCAAATGACTTAGCTTGACTAGATCTCTGAATGTGTTAGGCCCAATATGACCATCACAGCACCCAGTGACCAATCCATTAAAGTACATATGTTGCAGATTTGGAAGGCCCTGGCTATTCCCTGCTGGAAGGATTTGAGGAAAACAGCCTCCAATGTACAGGTACTCCAAATACTGAAAACGAGCGAAAAAGCCCAGAGAGATGGATCTATTTTCACCATGTTTCATAGATATGCAGAGGGTATCGATATTAGAGGGAAGTCCAAGCAGATCCTCCTCGATGGCTGTGACATCTCGACAGGCAGCAGTGTACTGTTCTGCCAAAGGACTGTAGTTACAGGTGGAAAGTATTCACCACTGTTATAAACGTGGCATTTAGGATGCATCCATCCCCTAACACTCTGAATCAACAGGAACAGGGAAAACATAGCTTTCATCTCTCCCAACAACAGTAAGATCTACTGAGATTATTGTCAGAAAAGTTTGGATCCGGTTGAAATCTGTAGAATGTTGGTTTGATATAGTTGGTTTGATATAGTAGCATTCTTTCTTTCAAAAAAGACAATTGACATGAAGGATATGTTTGAACATGATAGATTTCAGAAGATCACTAAAATATCAGTAAGAGTTACAGAGGGTCAAAGATCATACTCCCAAGAGGTTAGCATGTCTTTGGGGGTATGATCTTTGACCCTCTGTAACATTCTCACTCATCATTATTCACAATTCATTCAGGATTATCTGTAATCATGGTAACATCCACATTAATGTAGAAGTGTTTAGAAATATATTAAAATAAAAGTGACTCCAAAATGACACATTACATTATTTTCCATTCATTTCTATTGGGCACAAAATAATCTGAAACACAACCAAAACAAACTGCAAATGCATCCAACAAGTTTGTAGGGTCACTTACTTGATGTAATAATTGCATGCTAGAACTATGGGACCAAATACAAAAAAAAATGGACTACTTTATTTCCAAGAATCTTCAAGGTTGTCAATAATTTCGACCTCTACCTTTGAGAAAAAAAAACATTTTACTTGTTAAACAAAATCTATTTCTCTGAGAAATTGTATTAGTATAAAATAATATAATTTCCCAATTTTGTGAGCATTCAATATAGCTCAATATTTTATACAGTCATCATTGCTAATCTTAATCCTTTTAACTCTCTTCTTGAAAAACATATTGTTGATAAAGTAAGTAAGCATTCCTATAACTTAAATAACAACTGCCAATATTTTTTTACACAACTTCATGTTTATTCTGGAAATTACAGACCTCTACCAGACTGTTGAGGAGTCAAAAGAGGGTTATTACTAGCAAGGCCATATTAGAATGGTAATTTGCATAGCATTTTTAATAATCAAAACAATATTTCTAAAATTACTTTAGGTTTGCTTCGATGGCTTTTATATGTAGGTTAAGCATTGTTAAATGAGGACTGATGTTATGGTAATTTTGTCAGTCCAAACATGAAAATTCAATTACATTGAAATTCATGCGTTTTCAGGTGGTTAATAGGGTGCAATGTCCCTCAAAATGGTTCTTAAATTTCAAATGATCCAGGTTCTTCCACCATATTTTCCACATATTCAGACTACATTTTGAGAAAATTAAGTGCAGTTTTCAATTACTATTATATAGATTATTTTATAGGCGACTTTAAGTCTGAATAATGATTAATTGACCCCATGGGTCATGAAAAGTGGTTTAACACCAATTTATGCTGCCTAATATAATGAGTTGGCAACAATTTAATCACATTTTTCAGCAAGTATTTTGAAGAAAAAAAAAGATTAATCCACCATACATTTTACCCACATATCAACTACTTGGTTGAGCACATTTAAGAATTCTTGCTTTATAGCCTTTTACATTTTAACTATTTATTTTCATATTCCTACTCTTCAATGTCTAACAGGAATGGTGCAACTGAATTCCTGCCTTTTATCCCATATCTTTGGTGACTGATTTTGAGTTCTCTTACAGCCCTCTCAGTGGGCAAAGTGCCAAAACACTAAACTGCAGAAACCTAAAAGGATACAAATGATGTACATTTTTGCAAGAGGGCTGGGGGAGTTGACCAATCAATAGGGATGTGCAGCTTTCCCTTTCAAGGCAATTCCATCCCTCCAGTGCCTTCGGAAAGTATTCAGACCCCTTGACTTTTTCCACATTTTGTTATGTTACAGCCTTATTCTAAAATGGACTAAATAATTAAAAATCCTCTACACACAATACCCCATAATGACAAAACGAAAACAGGTTTTTAGAAATGTTTGAAAATGCATTAAAAACACAAAACAGAAATAACTTACTTACATAAGTATTCAAACCCTTTGCTATGGGACTCAAATTGAGCTCAGATGCATCCTGTTTCAATTGATCATCCTTGAGATGTTTCTGTGGTAAAGTCCACCTGTGGTAAATTCAATTGATTGGACATGATTTGAAAAGGCACACACCTGTCTATATAACATTCCACAGTTGACAGTATATGTCAGAGCAAAAACCAAGCCATGAGGTTGAAGGAATTGTCCATAAAGCTCCGAGACAGGATTGTGTCAAGGCACAGGTCAGGGGAAGGGTACAAAACATGTCTGCAGAATTGAAGGTCCCCAAGAACACAATGGCTTCCATCACTTAAAAAGTATGTAACCAACAAGACTCTCCTAGAGCTGGTCGCCCAGCCATACTGAGCAATCAGGCTGGAAGGGCCTAGGCCAGGGAGGTGACCAATAACCCAATGGTCACTCTGACAGAGCTCCAGAGTTCCTCAGTGGAGATGGGAGAACCTTCCAGAAGGACAACCATCTCTGCAGCACTCCACCAAAATCAGACCTTTATGGTAGAGTGGCCAGATGGAAGCCCCTCAGTAAATGCATGACTGCCCACTTGGAGTTTGCCAAAAGGCACCTAAAGGACTCTCGGACCATGAGAAACAAGATTCTGTGGTCTGATGAAACCAAGATTGAATTCTTTGGCCTGAATGCCAAGCGTCATGTCTGGAGAAAACTATGGTGAAGCATGGTGGTGGCAGCATCATGCTGTGGGGATATTTTTCAGCAGCAGCGACTGGGAGACTAGTCAGGATTGAGGCAAAGATGAACAGAGTAAAGTACAGAGAGATCCTTGATGAAAACCTGCTCCAGAGCGCTCAGGACCTCAGACTGGGGCGAAGGTTCACCTTCCAACAGGACAACAACCCTAAGCACATGGCCAAGACCACACAGGAGTGGCTTTGTGACAAGTCTCTGATTGTCCTTGAGTGGCCCAGCCAGAGCCTGAACTTGAACCCGATCTAACATCTCCGGAGAGACCTGAAAATATCTGTGCAGCGACACTCCCCATCCAACCTAACAGAGCTTGAGAGGATCTGCAGAGAAGAATGGGAGAAACTACCCAAATACAGGTGTGCCAAGCTTGTAGCGTCAAACCCAAGAAGACGCAAGGCTGTAATCACTGCCGAAGGTTCTTCAACAAAGTGCTGCGTAAATGGTCTGAAAACTTATGCAAAAAAACAGTTTTTGCTTTGTCATTATGGGGTATTGTGTGTAGATTGATGAGGGAAACAAAACAATTTTGTCAATTTTAGAATAAGGCTGTAACGTAACAAAATGTGGAAAAAGTCAAGGGGTCTGAATACTTTCCGAATGCACCTGTAGATACATGGATTCTGATATGATGCAGAAATGATGCGTTTAGTTTGAACCTTTCATTTTTGATTAGAGAACGAATCGATGTGATTCGATATGGTTCGCTGCACTAACATTTGTTGCATAAATACATTTATTTTCCATTCTACATTAAAATCTGCTGTTGATGGAGCTCATGAGCTGGGCCTCTCTGAGCTGGATCTGTATGAGCTGACGTGTGTGTGTGTGTGTGTGTGTGTGTGTGTGTGTGTGTGTGTGTGTGTGTGTGTGTGTGTGTGTGTGTGTGTGTGTGTGTGTGTGTGTGTGTGTGTGTGTGGACGTGTTTAACATATATAGCACAATTTGGGATTTCACTACCATCAGTTCTTAAGAGTGATTTTCTCTTCTCCTTTCTTTACGGCCATGAAGCGCGCCTCGCAAAAGTGATTGCTGTCCTCGTTATGAAATGATCAACTTTACCCTGTATATCTAAAAATGACCATATACACTGATTGTTTAAAAAACTATTGCCGATAGAGAGCCTGAACAATCAAAATAAAACCTGTTGTAAGCCCCGTTCAGCAGGTATAGCCAGATGAGAGTTGTGTTTCCGGTTTACTTTCACACAATTTTCAACAGCGAATAAATAACAATAAACTAGCAAATTACATAGGTTGTCACTCAACTAATAAAGCCTAAGATCACACGAGCCATGTTAGCCAGTCCAAGCTGAAGGTGGCGCACAGATGTGCAAGATCAGGAACAGGCTGCCTACCTTCGCGTTGGTCAGCGCGCGAAGCTGGGCACAGTGCGCAGTTTGACTAGGCTACTGATTTTGCCTGGGGATGGATCGGCTTGCAAATGACTTGTAGATCAATGACCGTTAACACAGTTACATGTGGTTCGACATGGTTGTCACCAGATATTAGGTCTTTTCGGGAGGCAGAAATAATGTAATATGAGCATTAAAAAAATGCTGAACCAACAATTCTTAACATTTTTGTAGATTTTTGGACCGGCATGCAAAACACGCTCTACCTGCCGGTTGAGAATATTAATTACCTGTATTTACATTTTAGTCATTTATCAGACACTCTTATCCAAAGTGACTTCCAGGACCAATTAGGGTTAAGTGCTCTGCTCAAGGGCACATCGACTGATCTTTCAACTCGTCGGCTCAGGGAATCGAACCAGCGACCTTATGGTTACCGGCCCAATGCTCTTAACCGCTAGGCTACCTGCTGCCGCTAATTACCTGTGTGTTTATCTAATTAAAGCATTATGCTAATAAGTCTCAGCTTTAGCTTTACCTTTCCTTTATATACCTGGGAGACACAATTAACGGCTGGTTCATTAACATATCACAGACACACTCAGGTCTTTATCGGGAGAGGAGAGCCATGGATAGGTCATGACATCATTACAGTAAGAGGTGATTGGCTACTAGTGTTAATATGAGTCAGTGATTTGCCAAAAGGTACAGTACTTTCTAGCTAATAAGTCACTACATGCCAGTGGAGTGACAATGTGCTTATTAACAAGGCTAAGTACCAGACACAAAGACACCAACGGCCTTTATGAAGTCTCAAAATGGTGTCCAGAAACTAGCCTGTATATGATAAATAAAAGCATTTCCCCTTGAGGATGAGACCGAGCATCTGACAGTATTATAAGCCTACAACAACTGCATGGTAAGAGTCCATTTGGCATTACAACAGTAAGCTAAAAGGGACAGGGGACATTAACAGAACAGGGGGCTCAATTGAACCAGTCCATTGTTTGTGCTGTTTAGCATCAGTTCCTCTGAGTCCTTCCTCTTTTCAGAGGCTTAATTGCCGTAAACAAATGCAGTTTAATGGATGGTAGAGAGGGAAAATGGAAAGTAGGGCGCTGGCTCTAATCTGTATTCTCGCTGGCTCTGAGACTAGGCTATAGCAGAGGCTGCAGGCTGAATGTCTGGGCTCCTAATATGGGCTTAGTACAGTAAATTCACAGCCAGAGAGTTGGGACAGAGAGAGCTCAGTGGTAAAGAAGACATAACCTCAAACACAGCCAATAGCCAATGTCATACAAGCACAGGGGCATAAAGTATGCATCTATAACCTATGTTCTACAAACACAGACACATACGGTCTTCCATAGAGCCCAGTGAGCTATAGGGCTCCCGAGTGGCGCAGCAGTCTATGGCACTGCATCTCATTGCGAGAGGCGTCACTACAGTCCCTGGTTTGAATCCAGGCTGTATCACATCCAGCTGTGATTGGGAGTCCTATAGGAGGGTGAACAACTGGCCCAGCGTCGTCCGGGTTTGGCTGGGGTAGGCCGTCATTGTAAATAAGAATTCGTTCCTTATCTGACTTGCCTAGTTAAATAAAAAGGATAAATAAAAAAATAGCCAATACCTTTACCGGACAGCTATCTTCAAATACATAATAATAAAGTCCTGTACTAGGTGCAATTCATATGAATTTCATTGATCTATATTTCACAGTACAACAGTTCTAATATCTCACCTTGCTGCCCACAGTTCAAATAGAAGCTTGGGACCTGAGCGTTTGCTTTGCACTGCTATTGTACACACTATCTCCGTCAAAGGGAATTGGAAACGTGAGAACACCAGATTGTTGGAATAACACAGAGAGGGAATCAGTATTTACACGTACCAAATGGCACCCTATTCCCTATGTAGAGCACTACTTTTGACCAGATCCCTATTGGCCCTGGTCAAAAGGAGGGCACTACATAGGGAATAGGGTGCCATTTGAGACACAACCAAAAACATGTCATCAGGAAGTTTCCCTCCTATTCCCTGGGCTGTTATAGAGGACTGATGATGATGCAGTAGGAGCATTGAGCGGTGCTCTACTTGTAACAGGGACACAGGTCTATAACTTCTTCATCTAAAGGAATGGGAGGAGGAGACGAAGAGACAGGGAGCAAACATTCCCTCGCTCCTGTTCTCAAACAAGCCCAGCAAAATGAGTGCATGATCCCTGACGACATACAGCGGTGACATGAAAAGCTTTTAGCTCTCGCGGCCAAGGATGCTAGAGTACTGAGCAGAGACAGCGAGAGAGAGAGAGAGAGAGAATGAAAGAGAGAGAGAGAGAGAGGGGTATGGTCAAGATAAAGAGGTCTGGGAGATATAGCCACGAGCGAAGAGGTTGTTTTTTATTTCTCTGTCTCTGTCCGCCCGGTACTGTTAGAGACAGCCTAACCTCTAGATGGCTGGCTGACTCACTGACAGAGTGCACTGCAGACACATAGAGGTGGATTTTGCTTGTTAGATATTACTGCATTGTCGGAACTAGAAGCACAAGCATTTCGCTACACTCGCATTAACATCTGCTAATCATGTGTATGTGACCAATAAAATTTGATTTGAGGTGGTTTTTGCTTTGACAATGAGTTTGCACTATCTGAGAGAACAGTAACAGATTTCAGAGAGGCATGGGTATGCACAGACCAATAAAGAAATAGACAGACATACAGACAGACAGACAGAAACACAACCAACCCCAACACACACCACCCCAAAACACACGGGTGTGCACGCAGACAGACAGACAGAAAGACACACCAACCCCATACCTCCTGGTATCGTCATCCTCTTGTGTCCTCTGGGTCCTAACCCAGTTCTCCAGCTGCCTCATGGAGTTGGTTCTGGTCAGACTCTTCTCTGGCTCCTGGGCTTGCTGGTTATGGGTCTGGTTCTGAGGCGGGTCCTGGGCCTTTCCTGCTCCTCTGCCCAGGGTGCCTACCACCTCCCCTGGGCTGTGGTCCCCAGCCCGCTCCCCAGAGCCGTTGACCTGATGTGGGGCCATGTGCTGGGAGACCTGTACCTGGCGGGAGGCTGTAACTGCTGCTGCGATGGCTGCTGCCTGGGCTGGTTGGAGCTTGATGCTGTTGATTTTAGTCAGAGGCCTCTCAGCACTGCCATCCCTCTGGAATCCATACTTGTTCCCTTCACGGAGGGTTCCATACTTATCCACTTCCCTAAGGGTACCATACTTATCGAGCGTCCCATGCTTCTCTCCATCCCTCACGGTACCACACTTACTCCCTTCCCGTAGAGTTTTATACTTCTGTCTTTCATCAAGGGTCCCATAACGATCTGACCGATCTTTCTCAGTCATAGACGTTTGTCTTTCTACCCCTTTCTGGAGGTTGTATTTCTGTCCATCTTTCTGGAGGGTGTATCTCTCTCCTTCTTTTTGCAGTGCATATCTCTCTCCATCTTTCTGTAACATGTACTTCTCCCCGTCTTTCTGAGGTGCGTATTTCTCCATCTGAACATCTTTAGGCACAGAATATCGTTCGCCTCCATCTTTCTGCAAGGAATACCGCTCCCCGTCTTTTTGCAGGGCGTACCTCTCTCCGTCTTTCTGCAAAAGGTACCTCTCTCCGTCTCTCTGCAGCGTGTAGCTCACCCCGTCTTTCTGAAGGGAGTATCTCTCTCCGTCTTTCTGCAGGGTGTAGCGTTCCCTCTCTCTCTGGAGGGTGTGTTTCTCAGGGTCTTTGTGTTTCCTGTCCCCGTCTGTGCGGTCCATGCTGCGGGTAATGGAGGGCTGGCGCGGCTCAAGGTTCCTCTCGTTGTTCTGGATCTCTGGTCGGGTCAGAACCCGGTTGTGGTTCAGGATGTTGTTCACCTCCTGGGGACAGCAGCGGTCCACCTTCAACTTATCCAGTCTGGGAGAGAGAGGGGAGGGAGGGAGAGTGATGGACGCGAGAAAAGGAGGGAGAGGACAGGGATTGACAGGGATTGGAAACAGTAAGAGAAAGAAAAAAAGACAGATGAATGATAAAAAGATGAAGATAAATATACATCAACAAGCCATTACCAGGCAGGTTCACAGAAAAACATATTTTCACATTCCAACAATGGACTCCTGCTGTGTGGGTGTCAGGCGTCTCCCCTCCTCCAACCTGCCTGACTATATGCCTGCCTGCCTCGGGGGACCAGAGACGAGCAGAGAAAGTGAGTGGTTTTTAAAACATCACTGTCTGCCCTCAGCACTCTGAGGGCACAGTGAGACATGGCTACTTTGACTGAGCAGCCATTCACTGCTGCAACCTTTCAGTCTGTTACAGAAAGGCCATTAACAGGTCTGGTACTCCAGAGGGAAATAGCTCAATTCTAGGCTGGCCACAGTCCTTTAACGCCTACTGCGCTCAGGGACAAGTCACAGTGACAGCCACTGGTGACTGCTAATCTAATGCCCCAGTACCTTATGCATTTCTACCTGGGGTTTTCCTAGTATTTCTCAGTGAGGTGAAGGTACAGTAATGGCAGTATGTCCAATTTCTATTGCCAGACTAAGATGAGAGCAGTGCTGAAGTACTTGCAGTGTGCACACATACAAACAAACCTCCAGACGCGGCCTGCATCACGCCGCAATGATGAAGCTAGGACTGCTGGTGTGCTGCGCTTCCAGGACAGTGAAGAGAAGGTGTCACTGTCTATCGGAGTCTCTCCAGAGTATAAAGCGCTGTATGCCCACGTCGATAAGCCTTCACGAACAGCTCACGGCTAAAACACTGCAATTACCAACACCACTAAAAGTATTTTGTTGTATGGAGTGTGAAGTGCAGAAGCAAGAAGAACTAACGCTTCAATTTTGTTGCCTCTGATGTGCCACACCAACAGAAGAAAGAAAGTTTGACTGGAGGCAGTGAGGATGGATACCATTGCTGTGCTGTATAGCTTCTTCTTCCCAGCAATGCATCTTCAACACACCATCTGGTAATTGTCTTCTAAATTGATGCGATTTCTCGCTTCTGCAAGAAATACTGCAGTCTTTCACGGCTGTCCATTTGCTTCCAAAACAAATGCAATCGCTGTTGGTAGATTGCACGGTTCAGTTGGTAGGTTTCATTGCCATAGGTCAGGCAATCAAGGCTGGCTGGCTGCTATAGGAGGGATTTGGGTTTGTGGGCAGTTCTATCTGGGTTTACCCACCTTCTGATTGGCTCTGTGTGGACCAGGGCTGCGTCCGTCATCACTTTCATCCAGGACTCCATGTCTTTGGCCGTGTCTGTGCAGAAGTAGTATGTCCTCATGTTGGAGTGGGTCGCCTAGCAGGGAGGGAGAGAGGGAGAGTTGGTAAGACAGAGGAGTGTGAGGAAGGTAAGTGGGTAACCTTGGCAAGACCACAGGGAGTGTTTACATCACCTTCTTTGAAAGAGGTGTGCATGTGTTTGTCAGTCTGTCTGTGCACACACGCCTGTGTGTTTGAGCGTGAATGTGTGTGTGCATCCCTACCACTCCAAGGCTGTGTAGCTAACTTTAATTACCTGCTAAGGCTTAGGACCATAAATATGAGCGACAGGAAGACACTCCAAGCTGAGTGTTACTCTCGTTTCCTGCTGCAGAGGCAGAGACTGACACTAAGTCAGCGTCCCAATTGGCACCCTATTCCCTATACAGTGGCTTGCGAAAGTATTCACCGCCCTTGGCATTTTTCCTATTTTGTTGCCTTACAACCTGGAATTAAAATTGATTTTGGGGGGGGTTTGTATCATTTGATTTACACAACATGTCTACCACTTTGATGATCAAAATATGTTTTATTGTGAAACAAACAAGAAATAAGACAAAAAAAACTGAAAGCTTGAGCGTGTATAACTATTCACACCCCCAAAGTCAATACATTGTAGAGCCACCTTTTGCAGCAATTGCAGCTGCAAGTCTCTTGGGGTACGTCTCTATAAGCTTGGCCTATCTAGCCACTGGGATTTTTGCCAATTCTTCAAGGCAAAATTGCTCCAGCTCCTTCAAGTTGGATGGGTTCCGCTGGTGTACAGCAATCTTTAAGTCATACCACAGATTCTCAATTGGATTGAAGTCTGGGCTGTGACTAGGCCATTCCAAGACATTTAAATGTTTCCCCTTAAACCACTTGAGTGTTGCTTTAGCAGTATGCTTAGGGTCATTGTCCTGCTGGAAGGTGAAGCTCCATCCCAGTCTCAAATCTCTGGAAGACTGAAACCGGTTTCCTCGAAAGAATTTCCCTGTTTTTAGCATCATCCATCCTTCCTTCAATTCTGACCAGTTTCCCAGTCCCTGCAGATGAAAAACATCCCCACAGCATGAACCTGCCACCCCCATGCTTCACTGTGGGGATGATGTTCTCGGGGTGATGATAGGTGTTGGGTTTGCGCCAGACATAGCGTTTTCCTTGATGGCCAAAAAGCTCAATTTTAGTCTCATCTGACCATTTAGTCTCATCTGTCCCTTCTTCCATATGTTTGGGGAGTCTCCCACATGCCTTTTGGCGAACACCAAACGTGTTTGCTTATTTTTTTCTTTAAGCAATGTCTTTTTTTCTGGCCACTCTTCCGTAAAGCTCAGCTCTGTGGAGTGTACGGCTTAAAGTGGTCCTATGGACAGATACTCCAATCTCTGCTGTGGAGCTTTGCAGCTCCTTCAGGGTTATCTTTGGTCTCTTTGTTGCCTCTCTGATTAATGCCCTCCTTGCCTGGTCTGTGAGTTTTGGTGGGAGGCCCTCTCTTGGCAGTTTTGTTGTGGTGCCATATTCTTTCCATTTTTTAATAATGGATTTAATGGTGCTCTGTGGGATGTTCAAAGTTTGATATTTTTTTATAACCCAACCCTGATCTGTACTTTTCCACAACTTTGTCGCTGACCTGTTTGGAGAGCACTTTGGTCTTCATGGTGCCGCTTGCTTGGTGGTGCCCCTTGCTTAGTGGTGTTGAAGACTCTGGGGCCTTTCAGAACAGGTGTATATATGCACTGAGATCATGTGACAGATCATGTGACACTTAAATAATGTCCAGCTGTGTGCAATCTAACTAATTATGTGACTTGTGAAGGTAATTGGTTGCACCAGATCATATTTAGGGGCTTCATAGCAAAGGGTGTGAATACATATATGCACGCACCACTTTTCCGTATTACATTTTTTCAATTTATTGAAACAAGTTATTTTTTTTAATTTTACTTCACTAATTTGGACTATTTTGTGTATGTCCATTACATGAAATCCAAATAAAAACCCATTGAAATTACAGGTTGTAATGCAACAAAATAGGAAAAATGGCAAGGGGGATGAATACTTTTGCAAGGCACTGTATAGTACACTACTTTAGATCAGGGCTAGTGTACTATATAGGGAATAGGGTGCCATTTGGGATGTGCCCTAACACACAGCAGAGGAGAGGACAGACAGTAGGGGATGTGGGGGGGATAGAGAACGGATGGGTTTGTTACTGTGTTATAGACGGTGTCAATGTGTAGGAGTGAATCGGTGTTGACTGTGATGACTTGTGTGAAACGGTATGTGAGGATAACATGCTCAGAAGGTGGATATAGTATTGTATCAGTATATACTTTCCTTCATATTCTCTCTGCCCACCTTGCTCCAATCACCCTCTTGCCTATTGAGACTAGAAAATCTATTGACTTTATCATGGATCTATGCACAAAGAGCTCTCCATATAAAACACGCATTTCCAGAGATTCTCTGGAAGGAAAGACCAAAAGCGCAGAAAAGTGTGTGTGTTACAGTGTGTTTACACTAGAAAGCAGCATCGCGCGGTGAAACACAGAAGCCATTCACTTTCAATGGAAGGAAAGAGAGAGAAGCAGAGTGGGCGAGGGACCGTTGAGGGATGCGAGCATGGGCGAGGGAGCTGAACAGGGTGAGACTAAAGCTGAACTATTCGAATCCTCCACGATATCGCGACGCGAGTGACCAATGGATGCTCACCATAGCTTCCTACCCTTAATGGATTGTCTGACAATGGCTGTTGATACATAGCACTACAATAACTCAGTACAAAAGCAATAACTCTGCTGTGGTATACAGCGGGAAGACGTGCTTCCGCGTACCGCTGTCTATCACAAAAAAAGGTTTGTTTCATTACAGATATCCATACATTATACAATCCAGACTGACGGACAAGGAGATACGGATTATAGATTTGCCTTCAGTAACAGGAAACAAGTACCCCCCCTAAACATTTTTCCCAAGTTATTTTTCGGGCTCCGCATTGCAACCAACTAGGCCGTCCACTCGCGGAAGCGCAGCGTCCTTAATAGGGCTGTGTCTGTGTGTACAGTACTGACCTTGAAGGCGTATTTCCTGCTGATGTGGTCGTCGACAGACAGCATGGAGATGTGGAAGCTGGGCAGCAGGATACTACCCAGAATGCCCTCCTCCTTCTCATCTACAGGACAGAGGACGAGAAGAATCGTCATATATGGTTTATAATGTCGATACAGGCTTTGGAATAGTGCATTGTGGTCCATCTGGTGGAGGAAAGTCGGGAGAGATCAGAGGAGGGGAACTATCAGCATTCTAACAGGACAGTGGACACTGGATGTACCAGAAACATAAAAAGGTGCCTATGAAGTTCTGACGCATTATCTTCGGTCTGGGTGTGTTAACCGTCTCAGATAGGACCATTTAAACTGGAGTTTATCAGAGCATGGCAGGGAGGGTTGAGCATGGCGGGATGTTCACTTTCTTTCTTTACTAAGAACCCCCAAATCCCGGGCTTACAGCATGTTACACAGTAGGGTACCCAAACCAGACAGAACAACAAAACCGTTTCTCCTCGGGCAGCTTTGCCAAACAGCTATCATTTCGCAGTCAAATTGAATCCTAACAGCGCAACTTGGTAAACAAACACACTGACTGGGGTGTGAGAGCATACAACAGTGTTACTACCGCGTCAAAGACAGACAAGTAAACAATGATGGAATCAATCCCTCTGCTTCTCAGAGTGTTACGTAAAGCTGGGTTGTATAATGCCAACAGTGTGTTGTAACACACCATCTGTAGAGTGCAGCATGACTGCAGCAAAACCAACAGAGCCCAAACTCAGCTTCAGGGTTTACTTTAAACAGGCAAGTACAGCAGAATTCCCTGCAGCACTCCATCCCTGCGTCTGCCCCGCTCTCTCTACTGCTGCTGCATTATTAACTGAGAGGAGAGGGAGAGAGATCGAGAAGATGAAATGAGAACACAGCACCTCCTCCTTCTGAAAGCAACACCTCTACTCACATGTACATACTGTATTACCTCAATGACCTACCTCGTACCCCTGCACATTGACTCGGTACCGGTAGTCCTTCTATATAGCCTTGTTATATTTTTATTGTGTTACTATTTCCTTTTTTAGTTAGCAAATATGTGTCTTCTTTTTTTTAACTGCACTGTTGGGAATGGGCTTGTAATTAAGCATTGCACTGTCAAGTCTATAACACCTGTTGTATTCGGCACATGTGAACAATAACATTTGATTTGATTTAAAAATGGGGTTTCACTAGATTCTACAAAGAAGAAGCAAGGTGACCTTGACCTTTAAGCTATGTGATGATATGAATAGGTTTGATTTGATCATTCTGTGGCGACAGAGATCCTGACCAGAGCCGAACCATCAGTCAATCAGACATGGTCATTCATATTCCCCCAACGACCTCTTTCCTTCCTGCCTTCAGATAGACACAATTCCTAGTCAAAACCTTACCTTTGAAAAACTCATTGACAGACAGCACTTAAGTTCAAATGAAGTGAGTGAAGAAGATAAGAGCGCGAGAGAGAGCTAGATGTTGTTATCAGAAAGCATAGCACGTCAACACTCTTAAGAACTCTTCTCTCGTCTCTTGGTTTGCCAATAAACAGGAAATTCCCCTCCGGGCATGTCATGAAAGAGCTGGCTGATTGCACTCCGGGACCATTTAATTTGAACAATTTATGGAAATTAAACTCTCTGAAACCTGGGAGAATTGTGTTATGTCTACGTCTGCAGCAAATACGTTTGCCTTTTACTGCTAGCTATGATGCACCTGGTGGATGTCCTATACTCAAACTTTGACCGTGTGTTGCGTTTTGAGTGTGTGTGTGTGTGTCTCACCTCTGTAGTAAAACAGGCACATGTCAGACAGCACAAACCACCTCTTCTTCCATAGCTTCATCCCTGTGCTGTCCTACAGGGTAACAGAAGATAGGAGAATCCAGTCAGATACTGAGACAGAGCAAAACATTTGGTAGAAGCGCTTCCTTGCCCTCTGATAAGCTAGGTGAGCCCTTCGACAATAATTGGCAAATTGCTTCCATCTATTCAAGCATTCGCTATCAGATCTAGTGCATAGAGCGGTGTTCCTCAATCCTGGTCCTGGATATCTATAGGCTACTCTTGTTTTTCATCTAGAAATTTGCTGATTTGCTGAATTAGATGCGTAAGTAGAGCTAGGCTAGAACCAAATCCTGCACACCCTGCTGTCCCTCCAGCTCGGAGTGGCCAACTCTGTCACGGAGTTCAGGAAGCAACGTAAAACACTCCCTCTGATCCCAGACGGTTTCATTAACCACAGCTATCTCCTCCCACTGAAGCAAATTGGCCCGATTTAATTTATATTTTTAATAACTACCAGACAAGTTTCCCATTTCTGTTTTCATAGCTGTGTGTGTGTGCTTTAGTTGGCTTTAGTCTCTAGATAATAAGCTCCAGTCTATTCTCTAACGGCTTCTCTTCTAACTTTGCCTTTCTTTTTTATTCATAACATAAATAATCTAAGACTGTTTTGTTGTTTTTCTGGTTTTCATATTCAGCTTCTTTTGATGCATGAGTAGGAGTACAAAGCCTTGCCATCATACATAAACTATGTCCCCTTTAAGAGAAGACTTTGGTTGTCAGGTTTGAGAAGGAGAAAAGGCACGTCTTTCGAGAGAGAATCAATGCAGCTTTGAAAGGGTAATTCAGCATGGTAGAGAGGGAAGCATACAGGAGAAAGGTTATTGACAACAGTCCGACTCTAGTTGGAAACTGAGTGATGCGAATGTTGATCGTTGTCAGGGAGTGAGGGAGTGTGGGTGTGTTTGTGTCTTGTGTGTGCCAGGGGGTCGAGACACATTGACAAATTGACCCACAGCCAGAGCTTGGTGAGGGAGAGGTAATGCTCAAGTTGCATTGTACAGGTTGAAAGATAGAGCAAAATAGCTCAGCCACCACACGGTTGGTCGAGCAAGTCTGTAAAGTGACCTGATTAATTGAGACAGAGAGAAAGAGAAAGAGAGAAAGTTACATCCAATCAAGGATGGTTGTCACTTTGCTTGAGGGACCAGGCCACCGTATCAGTACTAGCTAAAACAAAAGACTCAGGCTATGTAAATGAGAATGACAAAATGATGCATCAACATTTAGACTGAATACAATTGCCAGATAACAAGAGAGGAGGTCACACACCACCCCCCAAAAAAAACAATCTGATTTCAATACACTGTCTGGGAATACAAATTCAAAGTGAATGTATCTCTTTCTGAATATGAATGAGGATGTCCCTGTTAAATAGATAACTGGATAACCTTTTAATTCATTTATTTATTTCACCTTTATTTAACCAGGTAGGCAAGTTGAGAACAAGTTCTCATTTACAATTGCGACCTGGCCAAGATAAAGCAAAGCAGTTCGACACATACAACAACACAGAGTTACACATGGAGTAAAACAAACACAGTCAATAATACAGTAGAAAAATAAGTCTATATACAATGTGAGAAAATGAGGTGAGATAAGGGAGGTAAAGGCAATAAATAGGCCATGGTGGCGAAGGAAATACAATATAGCAAGTAAAGCACTGGAATGGTAGATTTGCAGTGGAAGAAAGTGCAAAGTAGAAATATAAATAATGGGATGCAAAGGAGCAAAATAAATAAATAAATAAATAAATAAATACAGTAGGGGAAGAGGTAGTTGTTTGGGCTAAATTATAGATGGGCTATGTACAGGTGCAGTGATCTGTGAGCTACTCTGTCAGCTGGTGCTTAAAGCTAGTGAGGGAGATAAGTGTTTCCAGTTTCAGAGATTTTTGTAGTTCGTTCCAGTTATTGGCAGCAGAAAACTGGAAGGAGAGGCGGCCGAAGGAGGAATTGCTTTGGGGGTGACCAGAGAGATATACCTGCTGGAGCGCGTGCTACAGGTGGGTGCTGCTATGGTGACCAGCGAGCTGAGATAAGGGGGGACTTTACCTAGCAGGGTCTTGTAGATGACCTGGAGCCAGTGGGTTTGGCGACGAGTATGAAGCAAGGGCCAGCCAACGAGAGCGTACAGGTCGCAGTGGTGGGTAGTATATGGGGCTTGGTGACAAAACGGATGGCACTGTGATAGACTGCATCCAATTTATTGAGTAGGGTAATGGAGGCTATTTTGTAAATGACATCGCCGAAGTCGAGGATCGGTAGGATGGTCAGTTTTACAAGGCTATGTTTGGCAGCATGAGTGAAGGATGCTTTGTTGCGAAATAGGAAGCCAATTCTAGATTTAACTTTGGATTGGAGATGCTTGATGTGAGTCTGGAAGGAGAGTTTACAGTCTAACCAGACACCTAGGTATTTGTAGTTGTCCACATATTCTAAGTCAGAACCGCCCAGAGTAGTGATGCTGGACGGGCGGACAGGTGCAGGCAGCAATCGGTTGAAGAGCATGCATTTAGTTTTACTTGTATTTAAGAGCAGTTGGAGGCCACGGAAGGAGAGTTGTATGGCATTGAAGCTCGTCTGGAGGGTTGTTAACACAGTGTTCAAAGGAGGGCCAGAAGTATACAGAATGGTGTCGTCTGCGTAGAGGTGGATCAGAGACTCACCAGCAGCAAGAGCGACATCATTGATGTATACAGAGAAGAGAGTCGGCCCAAGAATTGAACCCTGTGGCACCCCCATAGAGACTGCCAGAGGACCGGACAACAGGCCCTCCGATTTGACACACTGAACTCTATCAGAGAAGTAGTTGTTGAACCAGGCAAGGAAATCATTTGAGAAACCAAGGCTATTGAGTTTGCCGATGAGGATGTGGTGATTGACAGAGTCGAAACCTAACAGACGTGTGTGTGTGTGAGTCTGATGCTACACATTTAACCTTTACTAGGCAAGTCAGTGAAGGGGTTAAGGTCCCAAACACCCTCCCCATTATTGATTAAGGGGACCTTAAGATTCATATGTTTTGCTGCAGGCCTTATAATAAGATAATGTTGCTATGTGTCTACAATCTCTGCCACTAAAGGTTGAACAAGCATCTATATTAGTATTTGTGGTTAAGCCCTGGCTGTTGTGAGAGTGTGCTTGCAGGCTGGGTCTGAGTCATACTGAAACTAGATAAAGAGAAGTAACCACTGTCTGGTTTTGATATTTTGATCTTGTGAGACAGTGGACAATGCTAATAAATTCAGAGAAGCTACTGTACTAGGTTACTTTATAAGGTAACCTCAGCTTATTGATACACACATACATTGACGTAGGTGATCAGACCACTAGGTAGTGATCACATGTATATAATCAGCTGTGGGTGGGGTGCAGAACTTACTGTGAAACATACGTGCTGTGTTACCGTTGTCAACTTCTGTCTGCAATTGCATTAATAAAGTTTTGAGTGATTTACTTAAAGAAGGTATTGTCTGATTGCTGATTTCACCAATAATCCAATGATTGACAAGGAACAAGGAACCTACCCCGACATCAGTTAAGAACAAATTCTTATTTACAATGATGGCCTACACCGGCCAAACCCGGACGACGCTGGGCCAATTGTGCGCCCCCCTATGGGACTCCTAATCCTGGCTGGTTGTGATAAGCCTGGATAAGCCCCGATGACATTGTCACATTCCCTTTGAGTGTGTGTGTGTGTGTGTGTGTGTGTGTGTGTGTACAGTGCCTTCGGAAAGTATTCAGACCCCTTGACTTTTTCCACTTTGTTACGTTACAGCCTTATTCTATAATGGATTAAATAAATAAAAATCCTTAGCAATCTACCCACAATAACCCATAATGACAAAGCGAAAAAAACAAAAAACAGAAATACCTTATTTACATAAGTATTCAGACCCTTTGCTATGAGACTCTACATTGAGCTCAGGTACATCCTTTTTCCATTGATCATCTTGAGCTGTTTCCACAACTTGATTGGAGTCCACCTGTGGTAAATTCAATTGATTAGACATGATTTGGAAAGGCACACACCTGTCTATATAAGGTCCCACAGTTGACAGTGCATGTCAGAGCAAAAATCAAGCCATGAGGTCAAAGGAAATGTCCATAGAGCTCCGAGACAGGATTGTGTAGAGGCACAGATCTGGGGAGATCTGCAGAAGGGTACCAAAACATGGAAGCTTGGCCAAACTGAGCAATCGGGGGAGAAAGGCCTTGGTCAGGGAGGTGACCAAGAACCTGATGGTCACTCTGACAGAGCTCCAGAGTTCTTCTGTGGAGATGGGAGAAACTTCCAGAAGGACAACCATCTCTGCAGCACTCCACCAATCCGGCCTTTATGGTAGAGGGGCTAGACAGAAGCCAGTCCTCAGTAAAAGGCACATGACAGCCCGCGTGGAGTTTGCCAAAAGGCACCTAAAGACTCTCAGACCATGAGAAACAAGATTCTCTGGCCTGATGAAAGCAAGATTGAACTCTTTGGCCTGAATGCCAAGCTTCACGTATGGAAGAAACCTGGCACTATCCCTACGATGAAGCATGATGGTGGCAGTATCATGCTGTGGGGATGTTTTTCAGCGGCAGGAGACGAGTCAAGATCGAGGCAAAGTTGAACGGAGAAAAGTACAGAGAGATCCTTGATGAAAACCTGCTCCAGAGCGCTCAGGACCTCAGACTGGGGCGAAGGTTCACCTTCCAACAGGACAATGACCCTAAGCACACAGCCAAGACACCGCAGGAGTGGCTTCGGGACAAGTCTCTGAATGTCCTCGAGTGGCCTAGCCAAAGCGCGGACTTGAACCCGATCGAACATCTCTGGAGACATCTGAAAATAGCTTGCAGCAACGTTCCCCATCCAACTGGACAGAGCTTGAGAGGATCTGCAGAGAAGAATGGGAGAAACTCCCCAAATACAGGTGTGCCAAGCTTGTAGCGTCATACCCAAGATGACTCGATGCTGTAATCACTGCCAAAGGTGCTTCGACAAAGTACTGAGTAAATGGTCTGAATACTTACGTAAATGTGATATTTCCGTTTTTTGTATAAACTTGTTTTTGCTTTGTCATTATGGGGTATTGTGTGTAAATTGATGAGGAAAAATAACAATTTAATCCGTTTTAGAATTGATCCTATGTGTGTGTGCATGTGCAGGTGGCTATCCCCTCAAAGCCCTGTCACACAGACTCTCTCATCAACCCACTGAGGAAGGCTGTGTAGGCTGCACACTTCCACCAACACCCACTCATCATCACACATACTGCAATCAGCCATTTGATTTGCTCAGGTTCTGCAATTCTCTAGATTATATTCAGAGTAAATTGCAATGAAGAAGTCATTCAGTCAAGTTGTTCTATTCTGGGAACTACAAATGATGTACAAACTTTCCAATACCTGTTTGTAAAGCCAGTTGCTCTTGACCGCCGGGGCATTGGGATTCCTCTTAATAGAGTTCGACCTCTTGCCAAAGTTATGGACCTTTTTGTAAGACCTTGAAGGCTGAAAATATAAAATGGACAATCTGTCAGTATACTGTATATAAAAACATTTATATACAGCGCCGTGAAAGTAAAAAGCATTAGCCCCCTTTCTGATTTTCTTTATTTTTGTATATTTTTGATACTGAATGTTATCAGATCTTTAACCAACACCTAATATTAGATAAAGGGAAGCAGAGTAAACAAATAAAATATTTTTACTTATTTTGTTTATTTAAGTAACAAAGTTATGCAACCGCCAATTCCCCTGTGTGAAAAAGTAATTGCCCCCTTACACTCAATATCTGTTTGTGCCACCTCAGCTGCAATGACTGCAAGTAAATGCTTCCTGTAGTTGTTGATCAGTCTTGTTGTTGATCAGTCTCTCACATCGCTGTGGAGGAATTTTGGCCCACTCTTGCATGCATAACTTCTTTAACTCAGCAACATTTGTGGGTTTTCAAGGATGAACTGCTTGTTTCAAGTCCTGCCACAACACCTCATTTGGGATAAGGTCAGGACTTTGACTAGGCCATTCCAAAACGTCTAATTTGTTTGTTTATAGCCATTTTCATGTAGACTTCATTGTGCGTTTTGGATCATTTTTATTACATTGTTTTATTTAACTAGGCAAGTCAGTTAAGAACAAATTCTTATTTACAGAACGACATATTTTTGCCTTGTCAGCTCGGGGATTTGATCTAGGAACCTGTCGGTTACTGGCCCAACACTCTAACCACTAGGCTACTATCATTGTCTTGCTGCATTACCCAGCTGCGCTTCAGCTTCAGTTCAAAGCATCCCCAAACCATCACACTACCACCGCCACGCTTGACCGTTGGTACAAGGTTCTTACTGTGGAATGCAGTGTTTCGTTTTCGCCAGGCATAATGGGATCCATGTCGTCAAAAAGTTAATCTTTTGACTCATCTGTCCATAGAACATCTTCCTAGCGTCTTGATGATCATTCAGGTGCTTTTTGGCAAACTTGAGTCAACTTTTTGGACAACATGGGTCCCATTATGTCAAGCGAAAACCAAACACTGCATTCCACAGTAAGAACCTTATACCAACGGTCAAGCATGGTGGTGGTAGTGTGATGGTTTGGGGATGCTTTGCTGCCTCAGGAACTGGACGATGGGTCATGCAAGACAATGATCTAAAACACACAATCAAGTCTACATGAAAATGGTTAAAAAGCAACACATTTTACGTTTTTGTCATGGTTTAGTCAAATTCCAGACCTAATCCCAATTGTGATGTTGTGGCGGGACTTGAAAACCTACAAATGTCGCAGAGTTAAAGCAGTTCTGCATGCAAGAGTGGGCCAAAATTCCTCCACAGAGATGTGAGAGACTAATCAACAACTACAGGAAGTATTTGGTTGCAGTCATTGCATCTACAGATGGCACAACCAGTTATTGAGTGTAAAGGGGCAATTACTTTTTAACACAGGGGAATTGGGTCTTGCATAACTTTGTTAATTAATTAATTTGTAAACTCAGGTGCCCTTTGTCTAATATTAGGTTTTAGTTGAAGATCTGATAACATTCAGTATAAAAAAATATGCAAAAACAGAAAATCTGAAAGGTGGCAAATACTTTTTCATGGCACTGTATATATACACTGAACAAAAATATAAACACAACATGTAAAGTGTTGGTCCCATGTTTCATGAGCTGAAATAAAAGATCCCAGAAATGTTCCATTCGCACAAAAATATTTTTTCTCTTAAATGATGTGCACTAATTTGTTTACATCCCTGTTAGTAAGCATTTTATCATTTGTCAAGATAATCCATCCACCTGACAGGTGTGGCATATCAAGAAGCTGATTAAACAGCTTGTCACACAACACAATGTCACAGATGTCTCAAGTTTTGAGGGAGCGTGCAATTGGCATTATGACTGCTGGAATGTCCACCAGAGCTGTTGCCAGAGAATTTAATGTTCATTTCTCTACCCTAAGCCGACTCCAATGTCGTTTTAGATAATTTGGCAGTACGTCCAACCGGCCTCAACAGCAGACCACCATGCCAGCCCAGGACCTCCACATCCGGCTTCTTCACCTGCGGGACGTCTGAGACCAGCCATCCGGACAGCTGATGAAATTGAAGAGTATTTCTGTCTGTAAGAAAGCCCTTTCGTGGGGAAAAACTAATTCTGATTGGCTGGGCCTGACTCCCCAGTGGACGTGCCTATGCCCTCCCAGACCCACCCATGGCCCAGTCAGGTGAAATCAAAAGATTAGGGCCTAACGAATTTATTTCAGTTGACTGATTTCCTTATATGAACTGTAACTCAGTAAAATCGTTGAAATTGTTGCATGTTGAGTTTCTATTTTTGTTCAATATATATATATATATATATATATATATATATATATATATATATATATATATATATATATATATATACAAATACATTTCTTAAGATGGATAATTAGAGGAGAGTTACAAATTCATTCAAAATATCCTCCATCAAATCAAATCCAATTTATTTGTCACATACACATGGTTAGCAGGTGTTAATGCAAGTGTAGCGAAATGCTTGTGCTTCTAGTTCCGACCATGCAGTAATATAACCTAACAATTTCACAACAACTACCTTATACACACAAGTGTAAAGGAATGAATACGAATATGTACATAAAAATATATAAATGAGTGATGGCCGAACGGCATAGGCAAGATGCAGTAGATGGTATAGAGTACAGTATATACATATGAGATGAGTAATGTAGGGTACGTAAACATTATATAATATAAAGTGGCTAATGATAAATTGATTACATACATTTTTCCATTATTAAAGTGGCTGGAGTTCAGTCAGTATGTTGGTATGAGCCACTCAATGTTAGTGATGGCTGTTTAACAGTCTGATGGACTTGAGATAGAAGCTGTTTTTCAGTCACTTGGTCTCCGCTTTGATGCACCTGTACTGACCTCGCCTTCTGGATGTTAGCGGGGTGAACAGGCAGTGGCTCGGGTGGTTGTTGTCCTTGATGATCTTTTTGGCCTTCCTGTGACATCAGGTGGTGTAGGTGTCCTGGAGGGCAGGTAGTTTGCACCCGGTGATGCGTTGTGCAGACCTCACTACCCTCTGGAGAGGCTTACGGTTGTGGGCAGAGCAGTTGCCGTACCAGGCGGTGATACAGCCCGACAGGATGCTCTCAATTGTGCATCTGTAAAAGTTTGTGAGTGTTTTTGGGGACAAGCCGAATTTCTTCAGCCTCCTGAGGTTGAAGAGGCGCCTTCTTCACCATGCTGTCTGTGTGGGTGGACCATTTCAGTTGTCCGTGATGTGTACGCCGAGGAACTTAAAACTCTCCACCCTCTCCACTACTGTCCCGTCAATGTAGATAGGGGGGTGCTCCCTCTGCTGTTTCCTGAAGTCCACGATCATCTCCTTTGTTTTGTTGACATTGAGTGTGAGGTTATTTTCCTGACACCACACTCCGAGGGCCCTCACCTCCTCCCTGTAGGCCGTCTCGTCGTCGTTGGTAATCAAGCCTACCACCGTAGTGTCGTCTGCAAACTTGATGATTGAGTTGGAGGCGTGCATGGCCACGCAGTCATGGGTGAACAGGGAGTACAGGAGAGGGCTGAGAACGCACCCTTGTGGGGACCCAGTGTTGAGGATCAGCGGGGTGGAGATGTTGCTACCTACCCTCACCACCTTGGGGGCGGCCCGTCAGGAAGTTGCACAGGGCGGGGTCGAGACCCAGGGTCTCGAGCTTAATGACGAGTTTGGAGGGTACTATGGTGTTAAATGCTGAGCTATAATCGATGAACAGCATTCTTACATAGGTATTCCTCTTGTCCAGATGGGTTAGGACAGTGTGCAGTGTGATGGCAATTGCGTCGTCTGTGGACTTATTGGGTTGGTAAGCAAATTGGAGTGGGTCTAGTGTGTCAGGTAGGGTGGAGGTGATATGGTCCTTGACTAGTCACTCAAAGCACTTCATGATGACGGAAGTGAGTGCTACAGGGCGGTAGTCATTTAGCTCAGTTACCTTTGCTTTCTTGGGAACAGGAACAATGGTGGCCCTCTTGAAGCATGTGGGGACAGCAGACTGGGATAAGGATTGATTGAATATGTGAATGCCGTCTGGGCCTGCAGCCTTGCGAGGGTTAACACGTTTAAATGTTTTACTCACGTTGGCTACAGTGAAGGAGAGCCCACAGGTTTTGGTAGCGGGCCTTGTCAGTGGCACTGTATTGTCCTCAAAGTGAGCAAAAAAGTTGTTTTGACTGTCTGGGAGCAAGGCATCGTGATCCGCGACGGGGCTGGTTTTTCTTTTGTAGTCCGTGATTGACTGTAGACCCTGCCACATACCTCTCGTGTCTGTGCCATTGAATTGCGACTCCACTTTGTCTCTGTACTGACGCTTAGTTTGTTTGATTGCCTTGCGGAGGGAATAGCTAAACTGTTTGTATTCGGTCATGTTTCCGGTCATCTTGCCCTGATTAAAAGCAGTGGTTCGTGCGTTCAGTTTTGCGCGAATGCTGCCATCAATCCATGGTTTCTGGTTTGGGAATGTTTTAATAGACGCTGTGGGTACGACATTGCTGATGCACTTGTTAATAAACTCGCACACCAAATCAGCGTATTCGTCAATGTTGTTGTTCGCCGCAATGCGGAACATATCCCAGTCCACGTGATCGAAGCAATCTTGAAGCGTGGAATCCGATTGGTCGGACCAGCGTTGAACAGACCTGAGGGCGGGAGCTTCCTGTTTTAGTTTCTGTCTATAGGCTGGGAGCAACAAAATGGAGTCGTGGTCAGCTTTTCCGAAGGAAGGGCGGGGGAGGGCCTTATATGCGTCGCGGAAGTTAGAATAACAGTGGTCTAGGGTTTTGCCAGCCCTGGTAGCACAATCGATATGCTGATAGAATTTGAGGAGCCTTGTTTTCAGATTAGCCTTGTTAAAATCCCCAGCTACAATAAATGCAGCCTCAGGATATGTGGTTTCCAGTTTACATATAGTCCAATGAAGTTCTTTCATGGCCGTCGATGTGTCGGCTTGGGGGGGAATATACACGACTGTGATTATGATCGAAGAGAATTCTCTTGGTAGATAACGCGGTCGGCATTTGATTGTGTGGAATTCTAAGTCAGGTCAACAAAAGGACTTGAGTTCCTGTATGTTGTTATGATCACACCACGTCTCGTTAATCATAAGGCATACACCCCCACCCTTCTTCTTACCAGAGAGATGCTTGTTTCTGTCGGCGCCGGAAGTAAATATAGGTGAAGACCGTTAACATGCATTTGGCTCTTTGGTGTTAATAAACAAATAAATAAACAAATAAAGTTAAAAAGCAACAGAAGGAAGAGGTACAGTATTCACCTCATTAAACTAGCCCATTCTAAAAGACCATCTTTACTGAGAGAGAGAGAGAGAGAGAGAGAGAGAGAGAGAGAGAGAGAGAGAGAGAGACTAATTTACAGCATTGCAGAACCTTCTATCCATCCCTACAGCAGCAGAGCATAGCGCTACAGTAGCTCGACCAACAATAGAGTTCCACAGTGTGTCATAATAACCAAACAACCTAACGATCAAACAGGGAAATGGTTCCAATCCAATATTTGTAGTTCTTCATGATAGCCACATTAGCAGCTAATTAGCATTACATTTTTGGGGGGGGGGGGTTAATCCAGGCGAATATATTGATAAACGTCACCTTGTCTGAGAGAGATTTACACGGTTATCAAAACGTCACACCAGGGTAAGCCTACACGAATCACAGACCTTATTTTAAGTGTGTCTAAAATCCCAGATGGAAAAAATGAATGGTGGAAAAATGACTGGAACCATTTGACTGCTAGAGTTTATGGGTATTATGATGCCTCCACCGTGGGGCTCTATGGTAACTCATCAATAATTACAGCTCATTAATAAATACATGCCACCAAGCTATACTTTTGGTCAGTGTAAGCAGAAGTAAAAAATCATGAATTCATGAAAGTCTTTTCATTTGATCAAAGCATCCATATTTATACACCAGTCTATTAAGCATTTATAAAGTGACCCGCTGTGACAGGGCTGGGATAATCCAGCATATATTTTCTCATGTAGAGTCCCTGTTCTGACACTCTCTGTGGACTAATACAGCTCTCACAACATTGACTTAATGGCGAAAATGGGAGAGAGCACTGACCCCACAAGACACCTCTCAGCATCCCAGAACCTGGACCTCTATCTCCCCTCTCACAGGCCCCTATTAGCCAAGTCACTCTTGATACAGTACATTAAATCCAACCCGGTCCTTGTACATGCACCAGAATTGCATGACATCCCTTACAGTGGCATCCATGTGCTCTTTAGGAACCACCAACGTCTAATCCTCTCAGATCTATACTAGTGCTCAGGGCATGGGTCTAGTGGTCTATTAGGGGTAGGATGTACAGGCCGACGTGGAGCTCTTACCCGTGTGGCGGGGCTGCTGCCAGGGTAGGTGCTGTAGTCTGACCCTCCTGTGTAGTTAGACGCCTCGCTCATGGTGCTCATCGGGCGCTCCTTCTTCACTCGGTCGCTCTCCTCTGATGGAGCCTGCTCTGGAGCCTTAGGCCTGGGTGGGGGAGACAGAGAAATCCAGGTGGACATGAGAAAAGCGACAAGAAGACTACACAAATGAGGCTGGGACTCAACTTCTGTGGGATTAATGGGCGGGTTAAGAGGCGACACGGTGCAGCTGTGTGTGTGTGTGTGTGTGTGTGTGAGACACTGATTGCTCTGCGAATGAGCTGCCTAACGGCCAAGCCTGTCTACCTCTATCGGTTCGGCAGTTTAAACTCCAACCACACTGAGAGCCCATCTCTGTTAGAGCCAAACCCTGCCGTTAGAGAAAGAGGAGAGAGAGAGAGAGAGAGAGAGAGAGAGAGAGAGAAGGCAAAAAGAGGAGGCAGGCCCCATAAATCAAACCAATTACTCACTCTGTCTCACATCTGATATATTCCTCCAAGTCAGACCACTTTAAATCGCCTGACAACTTTGCCTGACAAACTAAATGGCCTCAAAGTGCATGTCCCAAGGCCAATACCAAATGCAGGAAGGTTCAAGATCCCCCAGGTTAAATTACCCAGCACCATAAAGGTTTTAATGTTTATAACAGTAGCAAAAAATAAGCTAAACTTGCCTATAAATCTTCCTATTTGCAGAGTTGATACATCTAGTGTTGTATTCAGATCAGTATTGTCTCTGAGCAGTGGACTATATTCTGTGGTATCTGGAGCGTGGAGGGGGGTAGCGAGAATATGTGTATCGGTCTGTCTGGGAGATAATAAAGCTGGGTTTTAGGTCCCCAACTCACAGGAACAAACACCTTGAACATGAGGGTACACCGCTGATTTCAGCCCTGGTAAAGGATAAGGTATGACAATCCACTCTACCGTCTTCTCCCCTCTCCTGCCAGCTATCATTCCCTGAAGCTTGACAAATATTATCCTACATTTTCGCTTACCCCCATTCCTCTACTGTAATCGTCACCTCTCCAACCCGCCATATAAACAGGTCAGCCTGTATGTCCGTCAGAGTCTGTGACATGATTGGACCATGTGTATGACGCTTGCATGCTGGGACGTTGCAGGACTGGTCAGACAGGACAGGAGGTTATAACAGGATTGTTATGACAGGTATGTGAATGTAACTTAGACATGTGAACGTAGGGGCAAGGTTACTAACACAGATACACATCAGTTCAGCTTGGTGTTCAAAAACACAAAGGCCAGACCACAAATAGGATAGCAATGGCTGCTGTTTACTTACACACAATGATACATACATTCTTAACAATATGCGGAGTGTGCAAAACATTAGGAACACCTTCCTAATACTGCACCCCCTTTGGCCCTCAAAACAGCCTAAATTCGTCGGGGCATGGACTATACAAGGTGTCGACCGCATTCCACAAGGATGACTCCAATGCTTCGCACAGCTGTGTCAAGTTGGCTGGATGTCCGTTGGGTGGTGGACCATTCTTGATACACACGGGAAACAGCAGCGTTGCAGTTCTTGACACCCTCAAACCACCTACTACCATATCCCATTCAAAGGCTCTTAAATATTTTGTCTGGCCCATTCACCCTCTGAATGGTACACATACACAATACATGTCTCAATTGTCTCAAGGTCTAAAAATCCTTCTTTAACCTGTCTCCTCCCCTGCTCAGTCTATGTCATGGAAAGAGCAGGTGTTCCTAATGTTTTGTACACTCAGTATATATTAAACATTAAAAACCTATTTATAGTGAATTGCTAGATAGATGTATAGACGTTATTATCTTCAAAGTGGATAATTGTCTTCACAGCCCATTTGACTGGATTAACCTCCATTGTGGCTTTACATTCCTTTATACAACGCATGCCTGGGTTATTCCCTAAATGCTTGTCAAATTATGTTTCTGTGGGCTGGTGAACCGTGCGTGACCTTCCAAGCCACACGGATTATCATGAGTTAATTCAAGCATCTGTGAGAGAATGAGGGATATTAACAGATATTAAATGACACTCTTCTTAGCTGAACCTGGAAAGTCTCCAACTTCAACGCCTGTCTCCAGTCTTTCCAGCATTAAAGTGTGTGTGCGCACTTCAAGCATTTCCAAGTGCGTCAGAGGCAGGCCCAGTGAATAGGTCTGTGAATTGCGGGGCAATTGACTCCAGTATGAGTGGGTGACATCAGTCCTGATGACAACATCAAAAGAACTGAAGAGTGACTCATACAAATCATGCTTAGATCATACAGTCTTTCTATAGGCAATCACTCTCTTTGTCGCTTTTCGCTCTCTCGTTTTCCTTTTCTATGGACCTCTTTGTTCCTCTCTCGCCTTAATGATGCTTCTCTTTTTCACCCTCCATCTCTCCCGCCATCTGTATGGCTCCACCTTCCCCGTCTCCCACCCACTCCCTCCCTCGCTCTCTGTTACCTCTGCTAGTAGAAATCCCTAGCAGTAAACCGGAGTATGATCTCTCTGAGAAGCACTGTCGACCCACACAGCCAGGCTCCCAGATCATACAGCCTCTGCCTCATGATCAATGGCCCCTGTGTGTGTTAGTGTGTCAGCAGGGAGGATAAGAGAGGAAAATGAAGATAAAGGTTACAGAACATGCCTTAGAAGTGAAGCATTTCTCAAAGTTGCATTGTAGTTTGTTACTGTCCGAAAGACCTGGGTTCAAAGAGTATTGGTTTTCTTTCCAATACTAGTTTCTGTCTGGAGAATCAAATGGAGAGTTTTGCATCTCCGTGACAATTCCTTTGCTTCAAGCAAGCCCAATCAATTATTAAGTATTTGAATGAAAACAAATACTATTTGAACCCATGTCTGCTGTCTGTCTATGCAGGGTCTGTTTAGCTAAATAACTAGTGACTGTGTGTCAGTCTGAACACTGAGGCTATCATTATCTGAGAGGTAAATGGTAGACCCCGTTGTGAGGAACAATTATATAATTTGATTCAGGCTTGGAGACAGAATGTATTTTACCCATTGCGATCACACACACACACACACACACACACACACACACACACACACACACACAAGCTATAGTAGTTTCATGATGAGAGCTAAGCCTGATTTTTTTTCTATTTAATATACTTAAAGACAAATCGGAAGGTAAAATAAATCTTGCCCATCTTAGCATTAGCAACGCATAGCAGGATTTCAGGCAATCCAACACACGGCACACGCAGCATACGGTTGGTTAGTGGTTGGACTGACTTAATGAGACAGCGATAGAGGCAGGACTTCCAGAGAGATGAATTAGCTGGGGTTCTCCACAGAAAGACAGATGAAGAGGCTTACGCTTAATAGCAAGGTAGAGCAAAGCATCCATCCAGCCCATAGGCATGAATACTATATTACCTGTTTGATACAGGGTCTGTAACCGGGTGTGTAACCGGGTTGACTGTGACAGGGTTGACTGTGACAGGGTTGACTGTACCAGGATCTGTAACAGGGTGGACAAGCTTTGCAGAAGTCACGCTAGAAAACAAAAAGGGAAGGAAACAAAATGAACTGAATTAAAGAATAATATCAAACAATATAACCTGAAAATATCAAACATATGATAAACGAATTATATGTAATCGTGACATTTAACAAATAAACATTCACATCAAACTTAAATGAAATTATAATTGTAGTCTTCAGGCCACACATTCTCTAGATGCTTTTCCCTGAATATCCATCGTGAAGAGAACATTACAATTGCATTGATATATGCCATTTAGCAGACACTTTTATCCAAAGCTTAGTTATGCGTACGGGTGGTCCCGGGAATCGAACCCACTATCCTGGTGTTGCAAGCGCCACACTCTACCAACTGAGCTACAGAGGACCATTGCGGTTTATATTACATAAGCCCATTACCTAGCGCTAATTGACTGTTCCCCTCTAGGCTACTGGCAGCTCTGTACTGTAATTAAGGGGATGTGTTTGTTGGGAGGACAGTCCCTTCTTTCCTACTTCCTACCACCAGTCTCTCTCTCTCCCTGTGCCATATGAAGGCTGCCCCCTGCATAGCCCCTAGCTTTAGGGCTTCTTCCCTTGCTTGCTCACATTTGGATGCCACGCAGCGTTCAAATATATCATCATAATATGGTAATTTTGCAGATGCTTTTATCCAAAGCCACTTACAGTTAACACATACTGAGCGTGGCCCATGTGGTTATCACATCTAGTATTCAGGAGAATTGCACATCAGAAAGCTGACTCCCACCTAGCACGAAACACAGTGGTCCTTTTTCATCTCGTCCTGAAGCAAGACAGGTTTCATATCAACAGCTCTGATGGCAAAACCATCATCAGTTTAATACCAACTCAGGCTGCCATCTTCCTTTAGCATGCACTATATATGTGCTGTGATATCAATATCAGTTTCCCTACAGAGTAAAACTAGCTGATTGCTGTCCAGCCCCTTCCTCCCCTCAAACCTAACTGCAGTTTGGTCTAGCATTAAAATGTGGCAAGGTTAAACATTCTCTGTGAATTGATGAATATATTTTAGAGGGGGAAGATAGGGGAGAGAGAAGAGAGGATGATTAACAGGGATGGAGCAAGAGAAGAAAGAGGGAAGAGCGAGAAAGGACAGAGGAAGACGAGACGGAAGAAAGAGAGCGAGGAAGTGGAGAGTGAAAAGAGGAATGTAGAGTGCCTTCAGAAAGTATTCATACCCCTGGACTTATTCTACATTTACGGCCTCATTTAAAAAAAAAAAAAAAAAAATCACACCCATCTACACACAATACTCCTTAATGCTAATTTATTGAAAATGAAATACAGAAATAGCTCATTTACATAAGTTTTCATCCCCCACCCTCCCCCCGAGTCAATACTTTGTAGAAGCACCTTTAGCAGCGATTACAGCTGTGCGTCTTTCTCAGTAAGTTTTTAAGTCTCTTTCCACTATTGGATTGTGCAACATTTGTCAATTATTCTTTTCAATATTCTTTAAGCTCTATCAAATTGGTTTATGATCACAGCTAGACAACCATTTTCAGGTCTTGCCATAGATATTCAAGTAGATTTAAGTCAAAACTGTAACTTGGCCACTCAGGAACATTCATTGTCTTCTTGGCAAGCAACTCCAGTGTAGATTTTGCCCTGTGTTTTAGGTCATTGTCCTGCTGAAAGGTGAATTCATGTCCCAGTGTCTGGTGGAAAGCAGACTGAAATTGGTTTTCCTCTAGGATTTTGCCTGTGCTTAGGTCTATTACATGTATTTTTTATCCTGAAAAACTCCCCAGTCCTTAACGATAACAAACATACCCATAACATGATGCAGCCATCACTATGCTTGGAAATATGGTACTCAGTGATGTGTTTTGCCCCAAACATAACACTTTGTATTCAGGTAAAAAAGTGAATTGCTTTGCCACATTTTTGCAGTATTACTTTAGTGCCTTGTTGACAACAGGACGCATGTTTTGGAATAGTTTTATTCTGTACAGGCTTTCTTTTCACTCTGTCTTTTAGGTTAGTATTGTGGAGTAACTACAATGTTGTTGATCCATCCTCAGTTTTCTCCTATCACAGCCATTAAAATCTGTAACTGTTTTAAACTTACCATTGGCATCATGGTGAAATCACTGAGCGGTTTCCTTCCTCTCCAACAACTGAGTTAGGAAGGACGCCTGTATCTTTGTAGTGACCGGGTGTATTGATACACCATTCAAGTATAATTAATAACTTCACCATGTTCAAAGGGATACTTTTTAAATGTTTACTCATCTACCAATAGGTGCCCTTCTTTGCGAGGCATTGGAAAACCTCCCTGGTCTTTGTGGTTGAATCTGAGTTTGAAATTCACTGCTCAACTGAGGGACCTTACAGATAATTGTATGTGTGGGGTACAGAGATGAGGTATTCACTCAAAATCATGTTACACAATATTATTGCACACAGAGTGAGTCCATGCAACTTATTATGTGACTTGCACATTTTTACTCCTTAACTTATTTAGGCTTGCCATAACCAAGGGGTTGAATACTTATTGACTCAAGACAATTCAGCTTTTCATTTGTAAACATAATTTCAATTTGACATTATAGGTTAGTGTGTGTAGGCCAGAGACAAAACACAAATGTAATCCATTTTAAATTCAGGCTGTGACACAACAAAATGTAGAAAAGTCAAGGGATGTGAACACTTTCGGAAGACACTGTAAATGTTGCTGTGATGGATGATGAGAGCAAGGCCTCTCCTTTACCCAGGGTCATTGCAGAGGTGGCAGATATTTTAAATCTAATTCAGATTGCAGAATAAGTTGTGAAGAAACACATGGCCATTAAAGTTGCAATATGCAGAAATCGTTCCACCCTTTCCTGATTGCTAAAACTAATGGTTCGCCTAATTTCAGTTTATGTGACAAAATAAGCTAGTAAAGTGGAGAGAATCATTGTACCATCTAAACCACTGAAATATATTTTCCATAACCAAAAATATTGTTTCTTCAGCGGTTTGAACCTGGTGTACAAAACTGAAAGTAAAAGACGCATAAACAAAACTTTAGAACGGGAAGCATAGAAATAGCTCACATAATAACAGATCTACCGCTTCTTAGACTTGCTTTCAAGTAGAATGATAGCTCTATAACTCACCTTTCTATGTGATTTTGGTCGGGTCACCCAAAAAGTGACATATTGCCACTTTAAGACTTCATTCAATCAATCAAATGTATTTATAAAGCCTTTTTTACATCAGCCGATGTCAAAGTTCTATACAGAAACCCAGCCTAAAACCCCAAACAGCAAGCAGTGCAGATGTAGAAGCACGTGGCTAGGAAAAACTCCCTAGAAAGGCAGGAACCTAGGAAGAAACCTAGAGAGAAACCAGGCTCTGAGGGGTGGCCAGTCCTCTTCTGGCTGTGCCGGGTTGAGATTATAACAGAACATGGCCAAGATGTTCAAACGTTCATAGATGACCAGCAGGGTCGAATAATAATAATCACAGTGGTTGTACAGGGTGCAGCAGGTCAGCACCTCAGGAGTAAATGTCAGTTGGCTTTTCATCTCCGAGCATTCAGAGTTAGAGACATTAAAGAGTGTAAGACATCAAAGTTGGGGAAATAAATAGGAAACTTGAAAATATTACAATATAAATGGTGAAAGGGTATAAACTAATGAGCCAAGAAGTGAACTTTTGAATACTTTCTTTTGTCTGGATATTAGGCACAAACAACACTACACTAAGTGACATTTCTGCACTATAAAGTGGAGCTCAGTGGTTTGTGCCTGAGGTCTAAGGAGATTAAAGCAGAGGTTTATCACACTGTAAATAACTCATTACAGGGTCTGGCTGGACCAGGGGCACTGATCCTATTGAGAAAGAGAGAGAGCGAGAGAGGAAGAGAGAGAAGAAAGTTGTAGAGAGAGAGGGAGTATGGGGTGTTGGAGGGACAAAGGGAGAGACGAAGCATGAGGAGGAGAGTAAAAGAGGGAGAGAGGAAGAGTGGGGGAATACGGGTGAGTCGGAGAGGCAGAGAGGGACTGTGGGCGACAAGTGGAAAGAGATGGAGAGAGAGGTAGACAGGGAGAGAGGATGTGTGGGTTGAAGAAGTGTAAGTTGGTTATCAATGAGGGGTGCCTCCTTCATAACACCATTAATCCACATTACACCCTCTATTACGTCTGTAGGGAAGGTGGAGGTATGTGAGGGAGAGGTGACATTTATCTGAAGTAGATGACTTTTCATCCCCTATTCGCTTCTAAAACTTTCCTTTTCAGAGATAAAGATTCTTATACTAGAGCTTTATAAAAGGTGTTTTGACGTGCCAATCACCTGGGAGAACAGTGATAGTGTCAACCAGGATTCAAGGACAGCAGTTCAGTTCAAAGAACGATAAGCGAACAAACTTTCAAAATGCAGTGCTGGTCATGAAGCAGACGTTGCTCTACTCCGTTTGTTTAATTCTATATCCAGTATATTATATCACCTTTTATCACCTGCTGCATTAGTCTCTCATAGCCACTGTTATTTTGCTATTGTTTTTACTATTTTAGTTTATATCTGAATTTATCTTGATTTTAAATTTGCGTTATTTTATTAAATAAGCACCTTGAAATGCATTTGCTGTAAGAAAAGTGCTATATAAATGAAGTTTGATTGATTGATAATACAGTCTTCAGACAGACCGAGAGAGACTGAGTGACAAGGCCGGACAAATTAACATTGCTTTGTTATCCGCTCACGGATAGGCAGACACTCACTGGATAATCAGGATGTGAAGTTGTGTTTTTCCACTGGGAAGAACGAACACATCACTTGCTTTCTGTTGTTTCAAGTATTCTGTTATGTCGTTCTCACAACGTGCAAGGAGATGAAAAGAAAGTGGGTCTTTATTACGAAACACCAACACATTCCGGCAGTCAAGGCTTGGTCAGCCAAAGAACCCTAACGAAGGCGGTAGTGTCGAGTTGGTGTTTGAGATTTTTATTTTATTTATTTTTATTTCACCTTTACTTAACCAGGTAGGCAAGTTGAGAACAAGTTCTCATTTACAACTGCGACCTGGCCAAGATAAAGCAAAGCAGTTCGACACATACAACAACACAGAGTTACACATGGAGTAAAACAAACATACAGTCAATAACACAGTAGAAAAATAAGTCTATATACAATGTGAGCAAATGAGGTGAGATAAGGGAGGTAAAGGCAATAAATAGGCCATGGTGGCGAAGGAAATACAATATAGCAAGTAAAACACTGGAATGGTGGATATGCAGTGGATGAATGTATAAAGTAGAAATACTGGGGTGCAAAGGAGCAAAATAAATAAATAAATACAGTAGAGGAAGAGGTAGTTGTTTGGGTTAATTATAGATGGGCTATGTACAGGTGTAGTAATCTGTGAGCTGCTCTGACAGCTGGTGCTTAAAGCTAGTGAGGGAGATAAGTGTTTGCAGTTTTAGAGATTTTTGTAGTTCGTTCCAGTCATTGGCAGCAGAGAACTGGAAGGAGAGGCGGCCAAAGAGGAAATGGCTTTGGGGTGACCAGTGAGATATACCTGCTGGAGCGCGTGCTACGGGTGGGTGCTGCTATGGTGACCAGCGAGCTGAGATAAGGGGGGACTTTACCTAGCAGGGTCTTGTAGATGACCTGGAGCCAGTGGGTTTGGCGACGAGTATGAAGCGAGGGCCAGCCAACGAGAGCGTACATATCGCAGTGGTGGGTAGTATATGGGGCTTGGTGACAAAACGGATGGCACTGTGATAGACTGCATCCAATTTATTGAGTAGGGTATTGGAGGCTAGTTTGTAAATGACATCGCCGAAGTCGAGGATCGGTAGGATGGTCAGTTTTACAAGGGTATGTTTGGCAGCATGAGTGAAGGATGCTTTGTTGCGAAATAGGAAGCCAATTCTAGATTTAACTTTGGATTCAAGATGTTTGATGTGAGTCTGGAAGGAGAGTTTACAGTCTAACCAGACACCTAGGTATTTCTAGTTGTCCACATATTCTAAGTCAGAACCGTCCAGAGTAGTGATGCTGGACGTGCGGGCAGGTGCAGGCAGCGATCGGTTGAAGAGCATGCATTTAGTTTTACTTGTATTTAAGAGCAGTTGGAGGCCACGGAAGGAGAGTTGTATGGCATTGAAGCTCGTCTGGAGGACTGTTAACAGAGTGTCCAAAGAAGGGCCAGAAGTATACAGAATGGTGTCGTCTGCGTAGAGGTGGATCAGAGACTCACCAGCAGCAAGAGCGACATCATTGATGTATACAGAGAAGAGAGTTGGCCCAAGAATTGAACCCTGTGGTACCCCCATAGAGACTACCAGAGGCCCGGACAACAGGCCCTCCGATTTGACACACTGAACTCTATCAGAGAAGTAGTTGGTGAACCAGGCGAGGCAATCATTTGAGAAACCAAGGCTGTTGAGTCTGCCGATGAGGATGTGGTGATTGACAGAGTCGAAAGCCTTGGCCAGGTCAATGAATACGACTGCACAGTATTGTTTCTTATCGATGGTGGTTAACATATCGTTTAGGACCTTGAGCGTGGCTGAGGTGCACCCATGACCAGCTCTGAAACCAGATTGCATAGCGGAGTTTGTTGACTTGGCTTTCGAAGACCTTAGAAAGACAGGGTAGGATAGATATAGGTCTGTAGCAGTTTGGGTCAAGAGTGTCCCCCCCTTTGAAGAGGGGGATGACCGAAGCTGCTTTCCTATCTTTGGGAATCTCAGGCGACACAAAAGAGAGGTTGAACAGGCTAGTAATAGGGGTTGCAACAATTTCGGCAGATGATTTTAGAAAGGGTCCAGATTGTCTAGCCCGGCTGATTTCTAGGGGTCCAGATTTTGCAGCTCTTTCAGAACATCAGCTGACTGGATTTGGGAGAAGGAGAAATGGGGAAGGCTTGGGCAAGTTGCTGTGGTGGGTGCAGTGCTGTTGACCGGGGTAGGGTAGCCAGGTGGAAAGCATGGCCAGCCGTAGAAAAATGCTTATTGAAATTCTCAATTATAGTGGATTTATCGGTGGTGACAGAGTTTCCTATCCTCAGTGCAGTGGGCAGCTGGGAGGAGGTGCTCTTATTCTCCATGGACTTTACAGTGTCCCAGAACCTTGAGTTTGTGTTGCAGGAAGCAAATTTCTGCTTGAAAAAGCTAGCCTTGGCTTTTCTAACTGCCTGTGTATATTGGTTTCTAACTTCCCTGAAAAGTTGCATATCACGGGGGCTGTTCGATGCTAATGCAGAACGCCACAGGATGATTTTGTGTTGGTTAAGGGCAGTCAGGTCTGGAGAGAACCAAGGGCTATATCTGTTCCTGGTTCTAAATTTCTTGAATGGGGCATGCTTATTTAAGATGGTGAGGAAGGCATTTAAAAAAAATAAACAGGCATCCTCTACTGACGGGATGAGGTCAATATCCTTCCAGGATACCTGGGCCAGGTCGATTAGAAAGGCCTGCTCGCTGAAGTGTTTCAGGGAGCGTTTGACAGTGATCAGTGGAGCCGCTGACCCATTACGGATGCAGGTAATGAGGCAGTGATCACTGAGATCTTGGTTGAAAACAGCAGAGGTGTATTTAGAGGGCAAGTTGGTTAGGATGGTATCTATGAGGGTGCCCATGTTTACGGCTTTGGGGTTGTACCTGGTAGGTTCATTGATAATTTGTGTGAGATTGAGGGCATCAAGCTTAGATTGTAGGATGGCTGGGGTGTTAAGCATGTCCCAGTTTAGGTCACCTAGCAGCACGAGCTCTGAAGATGGATGGGGGGCAATCAGTTCACATATGGTGTCCAAAGCACAGCTGGGGGCAGAGGGTGGTCTATAGCAAGCTGCAACGGTGAGAGTCATGTTTTCAGAGGTGGATTTTTAAAAGTAGAAGTTCAAATTGTTCGGGTACAGACCTGGATAGTAGGACAGAACTCTGCAGGCTATCTCTCAGGCTCTCTGCAGTAGATTGCAACACCACCTCCTTTGGCCGTTCTATCTTGTCTGAAAATGTTGTAGTTAGGGATGGAGATTTCAGAGTTTTTGGTGGTCTTCCTAAGCCAGGATTCAGACACGACTAGGACATCCGGGTTGGCAGAGTGTGCTAAAGCAGTGAATAAAGCAAACTTAGGGAGGAGGCTTCTAACGTTAACATGCATGAAACCAAGGCTATTACGGTTACGGAAGTCATCAAAAGAGAGCGCCTGGGGAATAGGAGTGGAGCTAGGCACCGCAGGGCCTGGATTCACCTCTACGTCGCCAGAGGCACAGAGGAGGAGTAGGATAAGGGTATGGCTAAAAGCTATGAGAATTGGTCGTCTAGGACGTCCGGAACAGAGAGTAAAATGAGCAGGTTTCTGGGGGCGATAAAATAGCTTCAAGGTATAATGTACAGACAAAGGTATGGTAGGATGTGAATACAGTGGAGGTAAACCTAGGCATTGAGTGATGATGAGAGCGATATTGTCTCTGGAAACATCATTGAAACCAGGTGATGTCATCGCATGTGTGGGTGGTGGAACTGAAAGGTTGGATAAGGTATAATGAGCAGGGCTAGAGGCTCTACAGTGAAATAAGCCAATAAACACTAACCAGAACATCAATGGACAAGGCATATTGACATTAAGGAGAGGCATGCTTAGCCGAGTGACCATAAGGGTCCAGTGAGTAGTGAGGTTGGTTGGGGTCACGGCGATTCAGACAGCTAGCCGGGCCATGGGTAGCAAGCTGGCAGAAGATGGAGGTCTGTTTTTAGCCACCTTGTACGTTTCCGTCGGTAGATTAGCGGGGTTCCGTGTGGTAGAGGGGACCAATTCAATTGGCAAAATAGTTATAGTGGCCCAAGAAAATTGTCCGATAGACCTATTCAGACAGCAGCCGATATGCTCAAAACAGCTAACGAATAGCAGGCCGCAGTTAGCAGATGGGCGTTCAGGTTACGTCGCGACGGAGGGGCCAGTTGGATAACTCCCTCGGGCAGATAACGTCGGTAGTCCAGTCGTGAAGGGGGATGGGGCTCCACATCAGCAGTAAAACGGGTCCGGATAGGTGATTGTAGCCCAGGAGTGGCTGATGGAACTCTTCAGCTGGCTAGCTCTGGAATAATTGGTGTTTGCTCCGGGACCAACGTTAGCCAACAGTCACTCGGATAGCAGCTAGCTAGCTGCAAGATCCAGGTGTAAATGTCCAGAGCTTGTGGTAGAAATCCGGGGATATGGAGAGAAAATAGGTCCGGTATGCTCTGGTCTGAGTCGCGTTGTACAAAACTGGCTATAGCTTTTCGAGCTAAAGGATAGCTGATGACCGCCAACCGTGGTTAGCTGAATACTAATGTTAACCACAGAACTTAAGTAAGAGACGCGGTGTCGCTCAACCCGAACGGACTGAAGGGCCACGGTTAGGAGTCGTGAGCTCTCCTCCACAACACCTGGGCTGGGCTTCACCGGCATCTGTTGTGGATTTCAGATTTGAGGTGAATAATACTTAAATAAACCCCAAAAAATAAAAAATTGGTGAGGCGGGTTGCAGGAGAGTGTTTTGAAGTTGAGATTTTAGAAAAAATATATAAAAAAGATATGCGAAGAAAATATGTAAATATATATATATATATATATATATATATACATACATACATACATACACACACACACACACACACACACACACACACACACACACACGGGACACGACAAGATGAGGACAAAGGACGTCTGACTGCTACGCCATCTTGGGACTGTGTGGGTTGAAAGAAACTTTTTATACAAGTTGAATTTCCTTTATATGACTGATGTAAGAGCATCTTTTCCATTTTTGTTCTCGTGATCGGAGGTGACCCTCGTTCACACAAACCTTTTTGTCTGTCACCAACACACCTCAATCTGTTATATTTGACTTTCTCGCCTCAGTTCCAATTAACAGTTTACACACTGAGGAGAATATTTGCATATTATCCTCAGACACCTCAGTGCAGTGCTAATAGAAAGAGCAGACATGGGTTCAAATAGTATTTGAAATAATTTCAAATAACTTAGATGGGCTTGATTGAGCTTGCCTGCCGAAATGGAACCAATGGAATACTCACAAAAGTCCAAACCATTCCCACCTGGCACTCCAGCTAGGCTAAAGCAAACGCTAAAACAAATGGAATTTTAATCCAAGTCTGAGGAGGAGAGTGTGACGGAGGGGATAATTGGGACGGGGTGCAGAGCAGATTGGAGGGGGGTTATCACTCAACGGCACAGCCAGGAAGGAAGGAACAGACTACAAATCCCCAAAACACCTAATGTTCCATCCAGAAAAATAGGATTCGAACTGAGTCATGACTGCATCTGAGATGGACCATATAATTGCCTAAATTCTTTGTTTTTGAGGTAAAGTGAGAAAATGGCTGCCAAGCTTAAGCAATTTCTCCATCTCTCTCTCCGGCTCTCAGTACGTGTCTCTGTCCGTCACTCACTCTCTGTCTCTGTACGTCACTCACTCTCTGTCTCTGTCCGTCACTCACTCTCTGTCCGTCACTCACTCTCTGTCTCTGTCCGTAACTCACTCTCTGTATCAGCCACTCACTCTCTCAGTCAGTGAGTCACTCTCAGTCTCTGTCTCAGACTCAGTCTCTCTGTCTCAGACTCAGTCTCTCTGTCTCAGACTCAGTCTCTCTGTCTCAGACTCAGTCTCTCTGTCTCAGACTCTCTGTCTCAGACTCTCTGTCTCAGACTCTCTGTCTCAGACTCTCTGTCTCAGACTCTCTGTCTCAGACTCTCTGTCTCAGACTCAGTCTCTCTGTCTCAGACTCAGTCTCTCTGTCTCAGACTCAGTCTCTCTGTCTCAGACTCAGTCTCTCTGTCTCAGACTCAGTCTCTCTGTCTCAGACTCAGACACACACTCAGTCTCTCAGTCACACACACTCAGTCTCACAGTCACACACACTCAGTCTCACAGTCAGACACACTCAGTCTCACAGTCAGACACACTCAGTCTCACAGTCAGACACACTCAGTCTCACAGTCAGACACACTCAGTCTCACAGTCAGACACACTCAGTCTCACAGTCAGACACACTCAGTCTCACAGTCAGACACACTCAGTCTCACAGTCAGACACACTCAGTCTCTCAGTCAGACACACTCAGTCTCTCAGTCCCTGTCACTCAGTCTCTCAGTCCCTGTCACTCAGTCTCTCAGTCCCTGTCACTCAGTCTCTCAGTCCCTGTCACTCAGTCTCTCAGTCCCTGTCACTCAGTCTCTCAGTCCCTGAGTCTCTCAGTCCCTGTCACTCAGTCTCTCAGTCCCTGTCACTCAGTCTCTCAGTCCCTGTCACTCAGTCTCTCAGTCCCTGTCACTCAGTCTCTCAGTCCCTGTCACTCAGTCTCTCAGTCCCTGTCACTCAGTCTCTCAGTCCCTGTCACTCAGTCTCTCAGTCCCTGTCACTCAGTCTCTCAGTCCCTGTCACTCAGTCTCTCAGTCCCAGTCTCTCAGTCCCTGTCACTCAGTCTCTCAGTCCCTGTCACTCAGTCTCTCAGTCCCTGTCACTCAGTCCCTGTCACTCAGTCTCTCAGTCCCTGTCACTCAGTCTCTCAGTCCCTGTCACTCAGTCTCTCAGTCCCCTGTCACACAGTCTCAGTCCCTGTCACTCAATCTCAGTCCCTGTCACTCAGTCTCAGTCCCTGTCACTCAGTCTCTCTGTCAGATTCTCACTCAGTCAGTCAGTCAGATTCTCACTCAGTCAGTCAGTCAGATTCTCACTCAGTCAGTCAGTCAGATTCTCACTCAGTCAGTCAGTCAGATTCTCACTCAGTCAGTCAGTCAGATTCTCACTCAGTCAGTCAGTCAGATTCTCACTCAGTCAGTCAGTCAGATTCTCACTCAGTCAGTCAGTCAGATTCCCAGTCAGTCAGATTCCCAGTCAGTCAGATTCCCAGTCAGTCAGATTCCCAGTCAGTCAGATTCCCAGTCAGTCAGATTCCCAGTCAGTCAGTCAGTCAGTCAGTTTCTCACTCAGTCAGTCAGATTGTCACTCACTCAGTCAGATTCTCAGTCAGTCAGTCAGTCAGATTCTCACTCAGTCAGTCAGTCAGATTCTCAGTCAGTCAGATTCTCAGTCAGTCAGATTCTCAGTCAGTCAGATTCTCACTCAGTCAGTCAGTCAGATTCTCACTCAGTCAGATTCTCACTCAGTCAGTCAGTCAGATTCTCACTCAGTCAGTCAGTCAGATTCTCACTCAGTCAGTCAGTCAGATTCTCAGTCAGTCAGTCAGATTCTCAGTCAGTCAGTCAGATTCTCAGTCAGTCAGTCAGATTCTCAGTCACTCAGTCAGATTGTCACTCACTCAGTCAGATTCTCAGTCAGTCAGTCAGTCAGATTCTCAGTCAGTCAGTCAGTCAGATTCTCACTCAGTCAGTCAGTCAGATTCTCACTCAGTCAGTCAGTCAGATTCTCACTCAGTCAGTCAGTCAGATTCTCAGTCAGTCAGATTCTCAGTCAGTCAGATTCTCACTCAGTCAGTCAGATCCTCTCTCAGTCAGTCAGATTCTCTCTCACTCAGTCAGTCAGATTCTCTCTCACTCAGTCAGTCAGATTCTCTCTCACTCAGTCAGTCAGATTCTCTCTCACTCAGTCAGATTGTCACTCACTCAGTCAGTCAGATTCTCTCTCACTCAGTCAGTCAGATTCTCTCTCACTCAGTCAGTCAGATTCTCTCTCACTCAGTCAGTCAGATTCTCTCTCACTCAGTCAGTCAGATTCTCTCTCACTCAGTCAGTCAGATTGTCACTCACTCAGTCAGATTGTCACTCACTCAGTCAGTCAGATTGTCACTCACTCAGTCAGTCAGATTGTCACTCACTCAGTCAGTCAGATTCTCAGTCAGTCAGATTCTCACTCAGTCAGTCAGATTGTCACTCACTCACTCAGTCAGATTGTCACTCACTCACTCAGTCAGTCAGTTTCTCAGTCAGTCAGTTTCTCAGTCAGTCAGTTTCTCAGTCAGTCAGTTTCTCAGTCAGTCAGTTTCTCAGTCAGTCAGTCAGTCACTCAGTCAGATTGTCACTCAGTCAGATTGTTAGTCAGTCAGTCAGTTTCTCAGTCAGTCAGTTTCTCAGTCAGTCAGTCAGTCAGTCAGTCAGATTCTCACTCAGTCAGATTCTCAGTCAGTCAGTTTCTCAGTCAGTCAGTCAGTCAGATTCTCACTCAGTCAGTCAGATTCTCACTCAGTCAGTCAGATTCTCAGTCAGTCAGATTCTCACTCAGTCAGTCAGTCAGATTCTCACTCAGTCAGTCAGTCAGATTCTCTCTCAGTCAGTCAGTCAGATTCTCTCTCAGTCAGTCAGTCAGATTCTCTCTCAGTCAGTCAGTCAGATTCTCTCTCAGTCAGTCAGTCAGATTCTCTCTCAGTCAGCCTCTGTCTGTCAGCCTCTCAGCCTCTGTCTGTCAGCCACTCAGCCTCTGTCTGTCAGCCACTCAGCCTCTGTCTGTCACTCAGCCTCTGTCTGTCACTCAGCCTCTGTCTGTCACTCAGCCTCTGTCTGTCAGCCTCTCAGTCACACACTCTCTCAGTCACACACTCTCTCAGTCACACACTCTCTCTCTCTCAGTCACACACTCTCTCAGTCACACACTCTCTCAGTCACACACTCTCTCTGTCACACACTCTCTCTGTCACACACTCACTCTGTCACACACTCACTCTGTCACACACTCACTCTGTCACACACTCACTCTGTCACACACTCACTCTGTCACACACTCTCTCTGTCACACACTCTCTCCCACTCAAACTCAGCCTCTCTGTCACACACTCTCTCAATCTCTCCCACTCAAACTCAGCCTCTCCGTCACTCACTCTCAGTCCCAGTCAGTCAGTCAGTCAGTCAGTCACGCTCGGCCTCTCAGTCACGCTCGGCCCCTCAGTCACGCTCGGCCCCTCAGTCACGCTCGGCCCCTCCGTCACGCTCGGCCACTCTCAGCCTCTCTGTTACTCAGTCAGTCAGTCTCTCTGTTACTCAGTCAGCCAGTCTCTCACTCTCAGTCAGCCAGTCTCTCACTCTCAGTCAGCCAGTCTCTCACTCTCAGTCAGTCTCTCACTCACTCTCAGTCAGCCAGTCTCTCACTCTCAGTCAGTCTCTCACTCACTCTCAGTCAGTCTCTCACTCACTCTCAGTCAGTCTCTCACTCTCAGTCAGTCTCAGTCACTCTCCCTCAGTCTCTCAGTCACCCTCTAAGTCTCTCAGTCACGCTGTCAGTCACTCTTTCGCTCTCACTCAGTCTCAGGCGCTGTCACACGCTCTCCCTCTGTCACACGCTCTCCCTCTGACTCCCTCTCTCTGTCACTCTCCCCCTCTGACACAGTCACTCACTCACTGTCTCTCACTCAGTCTCTCAGTCAGTCACTCTCTCAGTCAGTCAGTCAGTCACTCTCTCAGTCAGTCAGTCAGTCACTCTCTCAGTCAGTCAGTCAGTCAGTCACTCTCTCAGTCAGTCAGTCACTCACTCTCTCAGTCAGTCAGTCACTCAGTCTCTCAGTCACTGTCAGTCACTCTCTGTCAGTCAGTCACTCTCTCAGTCAGTCAGTCACTCTCTCAGTCAGTCAGTCACTCTCTGTCAGTCAGTCACTCTCTGTCAGTCAGTCACTCTCTCAGTCAGTCAGTCAGTCAGTCAGTCAGTCAGTCAGTCAGTCAGTTAGTTAGTCAGTCAGTCACTCTCTCAGTCAGTCAGTCAGTCACTCTCTCAGTCAGTCAGTGAAGAAGGTTAAACCAAGGCCGTATACCTTTTAAAGGGTTAATACATTATGTTATGATAAACTGTAAGGTTTCCTCTTCAGGAGACCTCTGTGTGTGTGTTAAAACCTGTTTTTGAGTGTTGTGACCTTCAGACACTATCAGAAGGTGTCTACATTCAGACTCCTCCTGTCTGGATCCCACCGTGGTTATCTGGTTCTCCGAGAACACAAGGCTGCCACAGACCTGATGAAACCAGCCACCTGTCAGAAGATGCTTACACTCGTTCACATTGTTATGACTCTATACTTGTGATGAAAGGTCAAGTTTCGGTCAAACCCACTTCTGAGGTTTTACTTGCTGATGGTTCCTGCTGTCAGGGGGAGGTTAGATTTATTAAAATGTTGTTGCTACGGAGAGTTACGTAAGTGGGATTGGGGAGGCTATAAGAGTTACAGGATGTCTTAGACATTTTGCAGAACTTGGGGAGTACTATCATTAGAGGTCGACCGATTAATCGGAATGGCCGATTAATTTGTGCCGATTTCAAGTTTTCATAACAATCGGAAATCTGTATTTTTTTTTTTTTTTACACCTTTATTTAACTAGGCAAGTCAGTTAAGAACACATTCTTAACTGGGTTAACTGCCTTGTTCAGGGGCAGAACGACAGATTTTTACCTTGTCAGCTCAGGGATTCAATCTTGCAAACTAATTTGCCAGAATTTTACGTAATTATGACATAACATTGAAGGTTGTGCAATGTAACAGGAATATTTAGACTTAGGGATGCCACCCGTTAGATAAAATACGGAACGGTTCCGTATTTCACTGAAAGGATAAACGTTTTGTTTTCGAGATGATAGTTTCCGGATTCGACCATATTAATGACCTAAGGCTCGTATTTCTGTGTGTTTATTATTTTATAATTAAGTCTATGATTTGATAGAGCAGTCTGACTGAGCGGTGGTAGGCAGCAGCAGGCTCGTAAGCATTCATTCAAACAGCACTTTCCTGTGTTCTGCCAGCAGCTCTTCACTGTGCTTCAAGCATTGCGCTGTTTATGACTTCAAGCCTATCAACTCCCAAGATTAGGCTGGTGTAACTGATGTGAAATGGCTAGCTAGTTTGCGGGGTGCGTGCTAATAGCGTTTCAAACGTCACTCGCTCTGAGACTTGGAGTAGTTGTTCCCCTTGTTCTGCATGGGTAACGCTGCTTCGAGGGTGGCTGTTGTCGATGTGTTCCTGGTTCGAGCCCAGGTAGGAGCGAGGAGAGGGACGGAAGCTATACTGTTACACTGGCAATACTAAAGTGCCTATAAGAACATCCAATAGTCAAAGGTATATGAAATACAAATCGTATAGAGAGAAATAGTCCTATAATTCCTATAATAAATACAACCTAAAACTTCTTACCTGGGAATATTGAAGACTCATGTTAAAAGGAACCACCAGCTTTCATATGTTCTCATGTTCTGAGCAAGGAACTTAAACGTTAGCTTTCTTGCATGGCACATATTGCACTTTTACTTTCTTCTCCAACACTTTGTTTTGCATTATTTAATCCAAATTGAACATGTTTCATTATTTATTTGAGGGTAAATTGATTTTATTGATGTATTATATTAAGTTAAAAGAAAAGTGTTCATTCAGTATTGTTGTAATTGTCATTATTATAAATAAATAAAAAATAAATAATACAAATAAATACATTTATTTTTATTTTTTATAAATAAATAAAATAGGCCAATTAATCGGCATCGGCTTTTTTTGGGCCTCCAATAATCGGTATCGGCGTTGAAAAACCATAATCGGTCGACCTCTATCATATACTGTTATACTGTACTCTATATCAACTTCTGCCTACAATTGTATTACTAAAAGGATAATTTTAAGACTTAAACAAACAAATTATATAGACCTGATCATTTGTTGAAGAAATTGACCAACATCACCCTCTCTGTCACTCTCTCTGTCACTCTCACACTGTCTGTCACGCTCGCTCGCTCTCAGTCACGCTCGCTCTCAGTCACGCTCGCTCTCAGTCACGCTCGCTCGCTCGCTCTCTCTGTCACTCTCCATTCTCCACTATCACTACGGTGGTGGTTGGTCTTACAAAAACAATATATTGTCAACATGAAAAAAATATATGAACGACATCGTGATTAAGCACCACCAAATGGCATATTGTGCAGACTCTGGTTAGCTACCTAGCAGCTACCTAAGATTTAGCTGTCTGCAGGTCTGTTCATTCCTACTCAGTGCAGGATAGAGAAGGCAGGAGGAGGCAGGTGGAGGCTGAGAGACACCATTCTCTGTCTGTCTGGAAGGCTAGAGTAAACAACTCTGGCGTCTCTATACACATGCACGTACATGCCCGCACACACACAGCAAGCTCGACAGGGCAAACGGTATTGACTTTGCTGGAGGACAGCTTGCAGGGGGAGAAGAGAGAGGAGCGTGCATTGGGTAACACTGTCTGTTCCGGTTGAGGATGTCCGGACAGCTCTAAAAAAGGCCTCTGAGCCTGAACTCCGAGATGTACACATACACACAAAGACAGACCTCTCTACTCCTACGCTCCTCCTCCCTCGCTTCTCCGCCCTCCATCCTCTCTCTACCGTGGGTGTTTATGGAACATGTGTCTGAGAGCCCTTATCAGAGCTTGGCAATAAAGATGATTGGAGGAGTAGCAACGCTGCCTTCCATTTCCAAATCCTCTCCAAGAGTTCTGCAGTTGAACCAAACACACTCCCGTTTTCCTTCAGATTGAGTTTGAGCCACAGACAGGTAAGGTGAATGGTGAAGCAGCAACGCAGCCTTCCATTTCAAAAGTCTCCGGACTCGCTGAACTACAAGCAGCTAAACCCAAACCAAAGTCACATTTCCCTGTGATTTCTTAACGTTTCTTTAGAACAGTGGTTCTTAACCTTGTTGGAGGTACTGACCCCCACCAGTTTCATATGCGCATTCACCGAACCCTTCTTAATTGGAAAAATGGCTCTCTTCACCTTGAATTCAGCGAGCGTTGTGTTCTTGTATTGTCCATCTCCATGCAGCTTAAGGAAGTGTTCTCTTAGTTTTGCCGGTGCTAGACTAGAATTGCTCAACTTGGCATTGCAAATCATGCAGTTAGGACGCTGACTCTCATCACGTTCCGTTATACATGTGAATCCATATTGTACATATTCGTCCGACCACTTTCTTTTTTTGCTCGACATAGTTAGTATGAAGGGATTAAAATATTAAGAAAGAAATCACACGACGTACCATCACGACAGTCACAATTCGACTACTGAGCGTGCCAAATTCCCTGCAGCACAGATAGGCTAAGCGATGTTGCGTGATCACCTGCAGCCAATGATGGCCAAGCGGGGCGTGTCATCACGAATCATATGAGTCGGGTGTGTGTCTTGACCTTCGCCGAACCCCTGAGACTGACTCACCGAACCCCTGGGGTTCGATCGAACCCAGGTTAAGAACCACTGCTTTAGAAGAAGGGAGACAGAGGCATAGTTCATCCATCTTCCGCAGGGCGCTTTGTGTGAAGCGGAGGTCTGGCACTCTGGATCAGACGTCACAAGATCTCTTCAACGCCTCCAGGAGTACAATACACTTTCTAGTCCATAAAAGCCACTCTTCTCACAGCGTCTCAGTCAATTTACAATGGCATAAAAGCTCAAACTGTGAATATATGCCATTGTGAATACATGCTCAACTACTGAATGAATATTTGATGTAAACACGACATAACCAATTTAGTACATAATTTAACATGTAATATACTGTGACGTGATCTGACAGTAATGTGTGCCCTGAAGCGTTCCTGAAGGACAACATTGTGTGTTTTATAAGTTTCATATGAATGTGATTTGTTGAAAACTTCCCTGTATTTCAACTCACACTGTGACATTGATCTTTTGCCATAAAGAATGGACACGATGCAGGGGTGAGACCAACCCGGCATTATAGGTTCATGTGTGTGCATGTAAGTCCACTTGTGGGTATGTCATTCCACTGGCATGTATGTTCCAGTCATTCCACTGGTCAGGGAGTGGGAGAGAAGAGACTTACTGTTCGTTGACGACAAAGATGCAGTTGTCTTGTGAAGGAAGACCAGAGACTGGATGCTTACAGGTCACCTTCCGCTCATTGTGACTAGAGAGAGGAGAGGAGAGGAGAGAGGAGAGAGGAGAGAGAGAGAGAGAGAGAGAGAGAGATGGGGAGCAGGGAGAGAAAGGGATAAGGGGGGAAGAGAGAATAGAGGGCACATTAGACCACCAAAATAATACATGAAGTAGACTTAATTAATAACAGCATTGTTAACCATATTACCCATTGTCAACCAGCCAATAGTAACCATATTACCCATTGTCAACCAGCCAATAGTAACCATATTACCCATTGTTAACCAGCCAATAGTAACCATATTACCCATTGTTAACCAGCCAATAGTAACCATATTACCCATTGTCAACCAGCCAATAGTAACCATATTACCCATTGTCAACCAGCCAATAGTAACCATATTACCCATTGTTAACCAGCCAATAGTAACCATATTACCCATTGTTAACCAGCCAATAGTAACCATATTACCCATTGTTAACCAGCCAATAGTAACCATATTACCCATTGTCAACCAGCCAATAGTAACCATATTACCCATTGTCAACCAGCCAATAGTAACCATATTACCCATTGTTAACCAGCCAATAGTAACCATATTACCCATTGTTAACCAGCCAATAGTAACCATATTACCCATTGTCAACCAGCCAATAGTAACCATATTACCCATTGTCAACCAGCCAATAGTAACCATATTACCCATTGTCAACCAGCCAATAGTAACCATATTACCCATTGTCAACCAGCCAATAGTAACCATATTACCCATTTGTCAACCAGCCAATAGTAACCATATTACCCATTGTCAACCAGCCAATAGTAACCATATTACCCATTGTCAACCAGCCAATAGTAACCATATTACCCATTTGTCAACCAGCCAATAGTAACCATATTACCCATTTGTCAACCAGCCAATAGTAACCATATTACCCATTGTCAACCAGCCAATAGTAACCATATTACCCATTGTCAACCAGCCAATAGTAACCATATTACCCATTTGTCAACCAGCCAATAGTAACCATATTACCCATTGTCAACCAGCCAATAGTAACCATATTACCCATTGTCAACCAGCCAATAGTAACCATATTACCCATTGTCAACCAGCCAATAGTAACCATATTACCCATTGTCAACCAGCCCATTGAGGAGCAGTAGGAAGATGAGGATTAGTGTCTCTCTCCACACTACACAATGTCCTGTTGAAGAACAACGAACAGCAGACAACACACCTTGAGTGGGGGGTGGTGCTGAACTTCAGCATGGCAGCCCATCTGTTTTCTGACCTAGGTCAAACACTGTTCTATACAGCACCATCTAACATAGTTATTCCACTGACACTATCCTCTCTTCTCTCACGTGACGAACAGCTACCCAGCCCAGCCGTGGATCTTCAACACTGCTGCAGAATACAAATGATGTACCCCTCCCTAGAAGCCCCTAACTGCTCCAGTCATATGCCCTAGATCACAAGAGCACAGCTAACAGGCTGTTTCATAGCAAGTTGTGACCCATCTATAAATACAATTACAGCACCACAGCCAGTCAGACAGAGAGAACACAGACAGAACGAGAGACCTCTGTAGCCGGCCCTCTGTAAGACACAAGCAGCTTTTCACACAGAGTGGAGTGGAGGGGAGGCAGGGGAACGCTTAGTGCTGATAAAGACTAGAGAGAACAGAGCTCTCTTTTCTGCTCCAAAGATGCAGCCATGCACACACACTGAGGGTAGGAGGACAGACTGTACAGACAGAGAATACGTTTGTCTCATGGATTTAACAGTTCTCTAGGCTCATCTGGACATGGATGGGTATCTGAAAGAGAGAGTGTACTGTATATTTGTCAGTTGATTCTCTCTGGGAGGCCTCAGTGTGGGCTGGGACACACACTGTATGATGCCATGGACCCACATACACACACACACACACACACACACACACACACACACACACACACACACACACACACCCCGTATATGATATCCCTGCAGGCTTACTGAGTGTCTCAGCTGGGCTGTAGTTAGCTAGGCTTGTGGCTGAAACACCTGGTTTCATCTGTAACTTGCTAAAATACCACTGCCACACACACACTGCCTCACACACACACACACACACACACACACACACACACACACACACTGGCATTCTCCACTGCTGTAGGGCCTGCTGTAGCTCTTGTGCAATACAACACACTTCAGTTAACTCAACACTGGAGCAAGAGGATAGTCTGGCCTGCAGGAGTCACAGATGGAGATGGAACACTCCTCTCTCTCTCTACGGATCGGTCTCCTACTAAGGCCATGCCAGGGGGTCTGCCGGGCTAATCTGCCCAGTGAAGCAGCAGTGTTCGTGGGCTTGGTCTCTGGACTGTGGCCCTGCTGGAAATGTTCCAGTCCTGCCATCCAGGACACAGTCACAGCTGAGCCACAAAGACATGTCGTCTGTACTGTCTATTATTAACTGTGCTCCATGTCTCCCATCTGTCACAGAGAATCACAAAGCACAATCACTCAGAGCCACGACATGACAGGATCTGCTTTTATTCATCACTTCCTGGAGATTACACAAGTGCATGTGTGTGTAAGTGTGTGTGTGTGTGTATGTCAAGGCTGCGGAGACACCACCATGGGGTCTCAGAAGTGTTTCCACTTGGCCTTTTTTCCCCCCACTTCGAGTAACAAGAAATCAAGATGGCAATGTGGAGGGGGAAGCTGTACTTTCTCTTTGGTTCGACATGAAAGCGGTGCGAAGACAATGATCATCAGTCAGAAAATCAAACAACTGCATCCTCTATGGATCTCCAGTATCAGAGAGCAACGTCCATTTCCACTGGTTAAAAGGAAAAGTAATAATGTATTTCTAGCCTCTGAGGACAACTTATATACACTCACTGTCAGACTCAGTCACGCTAAAAGTAATAACGTATCATGAAATTACAACCTGGGGCTTGTCAATAAAGCAGCAACAGACTTCAGCCTCTGAGCCAAAACCTAAACACATATGTAAATGACCAACAAAAATATTACCTCAGATTTTATGCACCATTTTCCCTCCCAGATACACTGGTGTTATTATGTGTGATGTGGGCCAAGCCATGCCATAACTAGCCGTAACTTGAATTACTGCTGGATCACACCACACACACATTGCTTAGAGTCGACAGAGGAGGCTGAGGCAGAGAGAGATAACGATCACCTTGAATTACAGCCATTAAATAAGTCCGCAGAGTACCTTAGTGTCCTCTTCAGCGAGGCATCACATAACTATCAACAGTGGCTGTATGTTTTACTGATTTTCTGACCATTGCAAGGTGAAACAACAGAAGGGTTTGAAGTACTGAATTCTATTGAATTCTTTTGAATAGCTTTTCTGTCCCCCCCCCCCCGAAAGAGGATGATCTATTCTCTTTAACATGCAAGCAACGTTGAGTACAAGGACAGGAGCTGAATTGTAAACAGACAGGGAAATAAATCAGAGAGAGCAGTTTTTTATGCCAAAGCGGTATATGACCCGCTTTCTTGTGAAATGTCATTGTTTCTGCTCCGGTGACTGGTCTGTTGCAGCGCTAGCTAGGTAGGTAAGGGCGGCAGGTGGCCTAGCGGTTAAGAGCATCGGGTCAGTAACCGAAGAGGTTGCTGGTTCGAATCCCCGTGCCGACAAGGTGAAAAATCTGTCTATGTGCCCTTGAGCAAGGTACTTAACCCCAACAGCTCCACGGTCGCCTTCAATAATGACTGATCCCTGGCCGTGTCCCACTCCACTCTCCGAGGGTGTCTCAGTGGGGAGTTGGGATATGAAACAACAACAAAAATAATTTCACATCTCGCACTCGAACAGCAGTGAAACAGGACAAATATAAGTACCCCCCATTTGACCTTCGAGGTAGGTAGGCAATAAGGAACATACCGTGAGGATTACACCACCTGTCAACTGTCTGTCCAACAGGAATGTGAAAAACTCCAGGGCATTTAATCTCAAAGAAAAACTCCTAGCCCTACCGATAACAGATGCCTTCAAACTCTGAAACAGCCTGTGTTCAGTAGGGCACACTGTAGAAACACGTTTTGGAACGGAAAATCTGTGTTCTTATTGTACAAGTATTCCCTTGAATTCCCAGAATGTTTCCTTCACAGTAAAATGCTGTATGGGAATGTTGTTTGCCATCACGCTGAAGTCAGCCCAGGTCTCAGTATGGCCTCTGATTAGTCTTCTCGGTGTTATGCTAATTGTGCTTGGTAGGAAGGACTGAGGGACCGAGAGAAATGTGTTTATTGGAAAACGCTGATAAAAATCAACAGGCACTTCTTCCACCTCTCCATCCCTCCCTGCCGCCTGCTAACACGCGGCACAGCACAACATTACAAATCACCCTAATTGGCTGTAAACAATTTTTCAAATGCCGGCCGCTGGCGATGATGGAGGGAGATTGGGAGAGAAAACTGAGAGAGAGAGAGCGCGCGAGCGAGAGATTCAGACCAGAGATAGAGACCGAGAGAGGGAGAGATATAGACTAAACTGAGAAAGAGCGCAGGAGAAGTAATCACCCAAAAACAGAAAAGGGGGATGAGGGGGTGAGTGGAAGAGAGGAAGGGAGGATGAAGAGGAGAGGAAGCGGGGATGAGGAGGAGAGTGGAGGATGTGGAGAGGGCCAGCGGGAGTCTGCTACTCATGCTGCTCTCTGATAAGTGCCCCAGTGCGTTGTGGGTAATAACAAGCTCTTGTGTGAGGATTGTGGTGGTTATTTCTTTATTATTAAATGAGGAGAGACAAACTTATCACACAAGTCAGAGTTATACTTAAACTAAATCTTTATTCGCTTATTAATAAGGAGAGCAGGTTACACACACACACACACACACACACAAACACACGTGAATGTTGTGAGTGCTCTGGTCAACGAAGGACTGGTCGACGAAGCACCCTCAGATGATTCGTCGAGAGCCCCGACACATCTTTTATAGCAAAAATACACCCCCTTACTCTACATGACAAACAACAGATGTGTGGAATGGGTCACAAGGTTAGGATTTGTATGAACGCAATTAATAATTCACAGCAGACAGTATCTGCTGTAAAGACTGTTCTCATTGTGTGGAAACCAGGGTCTGGCCCCCAAACAAGGTTCCCCTCATCATTATCTATACCCGGGCCATCTCCACCCTGGTACCTCCCGGCACACAAACACCAACTCATGCAATGGAATAGTGTCTTTCGGCGTTATCACCAAAAGGCATTGTAAATACACTGGGCACCACGCATGAGTGTTCTAAGACCCCTATTGCATAAAACAACCATTTGATGCAATACCAGTATTATAACATAAGCTTGTAATTTCGCTCTCACAGGAGCATACACACCACTGTCAGGGCCTACATAACCCTGACATAAGAGGTCAGGAGCAGGAGGAGCCCCATCAATCTTATGATGACAGCTAATCCATAAGACGTCAGAAACATTCAACCACATGTAAAATGTCAGACCATGTTTGTTCCCCTGTATGTATGATTCGCTCTGCTCTAAATGCCAAGTGAAATGTTACCTTGGTCAAATGGCAATAGCGCAGGCCAGGGCCGGGCCCTTCTAAATGTCTTCATCCACAGCGGATGAATGACAAGTCTTCTGATGTGCAAAGTGTGTATACGTCTCAGTGTTCGGTTCTGTACAGGCCCGGCATTGAGAGAACAATGTGTCCATATTCAGACCCTTGTCTCAGTATTCTGCTATTATAAAGGCTGAGGGTCAGTCAACAATTGCTAATCCGCTCCCTGTAGAGCCCCCTGCCATTCACACTGCTCCCTCTGGCACCGCTGCGTAACCTTTCAGAAAGGCCACTGAGACAGACCTTCCTCATTTCCCGTGCACTCTCTCTATCCCTCTCTCCCCACGCCTCGCTCTCGCTCTATTCAACATCCTCTCTCCCTCTCTGCATCCTGCTCGCTCTCTCAGCATTCAGAGTAGCACTCTGACTCACCCATGACATGTACTGTACACCTTTCCTAGGGAGGAGAAAAGCTCTTTAAAAAAACGTCAGATACTGCCTCCACTGCACACAACCCAGGCTGCAGCAAAAACACGCACACGCACATGCACACACCAAAACAACCACTGTAGGGTTTGGCTTTGGTTGGCAGTATTCTAAACAATAACAAAAAGCACTTCTAATTGCCATCAAGCGGATGCCATCTTAATTTTCCTTCCTTTCATCATCGTCAGCAGATCTATGAATAAACAGTCCTCCTACAGAACGCCATCCTCTCTTCTGTTCCTCGTGTTAATGTGATGCCTTCCATGGCAGTATGTACTCTACATGACCAAAAGCATGTGGCCACCTGCTCGTTAAACATCTCAATCCAAAATCATGGCCATAAATATGGAGTTGGTCCCCCCCTTTGCTGCTATAAACAGCCTCCACTCTTCTGGGAAGGCTTTCCACTAGATGTTGGAACATTTCTGTGGGGACTCACTTCCATTCAGCCACAAGAGCATTAGTGGGGTCGGGGACTGATGTTGGGCGATTAGGCCTTGCTCACAGTTGGAGTTCTAATTCATCTGAATGGTGTTCAATGGGGTTCAGGTCAGGGCTCTGTGCAGGCCAGTCAAGTTCTTCCACACCGATATCGACAAACCATTTCTGTGTGGTCCTCACTTTTTGCACGGGGGTATTGTCATGCTGAAACACGAAAGGGCATTCCCCAAACTGTTGCCACAAAGATGGAAGCACAGAATCGTCTAGAATGTCATTGTATGCAGTAGCGTTAAGATTTCCCTTCACTGGAACTTAGGGGACTAGCCGAACCATGAAAAACAGCCCCAGACCATTATTCCTCCTCCACCAAACTTTACAGTTGGCACTATGCATTCAGGCAGGAAGCATTCTCCTTGCATCCACCAAACCCAGATTTATCCGTCAGACTGCCATCACTCCAGAGAACGCGTTTCCACTGCTCCAGAGTCCAATGGTGGCGAGTTTTACACCACTCCAGCCGACGGTTGGCATTGCCCATGGTGATCTTAGGCTTGTGTGCAACTGCTCGGCCATGGAAACCCATTTCATGAAGCTCCCGACAAACAGTTCTTGTGCTGACGTTGCTTCCAGAGGCAGTTTGGAACTCGGTAGTGAGTGTTGCAACCGAGGACAGATGATTTTTACGCGCTACAGCACTCGGTGGTCCAAAAGGGGGCATCCTATGACGGTGCAACGTTAAAAGTCACAGAGCTCTTCAGTAAGGCCATTCTACTGCCAATGTTTGTCTTTGGAGATTGCATGGCTGCTCAATTTTATATACCTGAAAAAGCCAAATCCACTAATTTGAAGGGGTGTCCACATACTTCTGTATATATAGTGTATCTGTTGAGGCAGCCCACTGTGCTGTGATGAGGTTTGGTGACAGTCTCTCCAACACAGAGACGCCTTCTGTTAGAAGAGCCAGTAACTAAAAACTCCAACAAGCACTTCAATTAAATCACAACTACACATTGACGTAAGAACGAAATCCTAGTGCCGGTACACGAGAATGCCACACTCTACCACTATTAACTGAAAAGCCTATCGAGGGACAAAACAACACCTTGTATCATTTGAAATGAACATTAAGTGCACTAAAACAGTTAGGCTATTACTTACAGTACCAGGGAGCACCTACTGTAAAACAACAGGATCCAGGGTGAGCTAAGCTAAGGCAGATAGCTAATACAAAGCTGATTCCCCCTAGCTGCCCTCCACATCACCGACAACTTGCTAAAGCTAATGTTTTGAGAAGGGGGACGAGAACAATTCTCCTTTGTTGCTCAATCAAAAAGTAATTCCTGCACATACAATTCATAATCAGGTTAAGAGTGAGAGCTTGGGCTGATAATACAGTACGCAGTGTGACAAGTCCAGGGCCAATGTTTACATACAGAATACATACCAGCTGATATGATATAGATTTGCGTCCCAAATGGCACTTATTCCCTATATAGTGCACTAGTTTTGACCACAGCTCTATGGACCCTTGTCAAAAGTAGTGCACTACGTAGGGAATAGGGTGCCATTTGAGATGTACATAGTCATTTAAACAAATGCGTGATCATTAACCTTTAGAATGTTACTACAACATTGAAATCACAGTGCCGTTATCACAAAACTACCACTAACAGATCCTGATAATCATCATACTGGCAAAACATTTTCTTTAACAAATACCTAACACAACAATGCTGTAAGTAGCTGGACACCTTTCAAATGATTTTGCCACAGATATAATGCGCTCCGCACGTCATGGTCGTTAACAGTTGGAATAGCAGAGAGTGAGAAAGGCAAGCGACAGCTGTTTAGTCCCGTATGGCAGTACTTTGAGAGGTTAAATGAGAAGGTGATGAAATGTAAACTTTTGCGAGGTGGAATTGAGCTACAGTGGCAGTACAGGAGCTGAAAGGGAGGCACCGTGAGACCCAAGCCGTTGCTAGCAGCAGTGCATTGAGGGACGATGTGAGAAAAACACAGCACAGACTGCAGAAATGATTGCAGTTGATATGCAGCCATTGTAAATGGTAGAGGATGTCGGCTTCAATGCCCCAACGACATATCTAGACCCAGACTACTAGATGCCATGTCGAAAAAACGTGATGGCCTTGATGGAGTTAATTGTACAATGATTGCTCTTCAAGAACAAAACACACACTTTCAAACAACATACGTGGCCTTAACAACACAACATGTGGTTGGACATCTATGAACACCCCGTTATAAATCACTGAAACGAGCCCTCACATTGATGGGAAGTATACTGACAACAGAGAACCTAGAACGGCGTTAATACCGTCGTTGCTGAGTGGGTGGAGGACAGCAGTAAGGTGAACGCTGTCTGGTAGGTAGCCAGGAATCCAGTAGATTAAACTGCATTGCCCCCTAGCGGTCATACCCATTGTAAATTCACCTCATTATGGGTGTTTTCCCCCTTCATTTTCCCCCCGTTTAAACTACAAAACAAATGTCAGTTTAAACATTAAGAACGTTTTTACATGCGTTGCGTCCCTAGTTACCTGTGACAGTATGACAGACTCTTAACATAAATGCCGGTGTGCTGGCCAGAATTTAACACTTGGTTCTGGGTTCCCAGATTACAAATGGCATTTCAACAAGGTGGCATTTAAAAATGACATGGCAATCTCCTTTAGCCTTTTCTAATCTTCAAATAACAGTTTGCTATAACCCATCCATACGAATGGATGATAATTATGAACACACAACACAGACTTGTAGCAACTAGCTTCTATAGCTCGGCACTGCAACAGCATATGGACTCCGATTCACCTCAGAGAGCAGAAAATAACCCACAGTTACATATTAAATAATGCAGTCAGGAAAACAGCACGGATAAAACCCAAACAAGTCAAACTGCTGAGGTATTTCATCCTCTGCTGAGTGTGTTGCCAATAGTAACCGCCATGGCAGATGGCTGATGTTATGTAGTTCTATGGCGGGGTGGAAATGGAATGCCAGGCTGTGAATGGTTCAGAGCAACTTTATTTGATTTTTATGTCTAGATAGAAGGACAGTTCAAAAGAAGACGTGGGAAAATAACAGATACATACAATTAAAAACAGATGGAAGAAATTAGGTCAGGATTGGGCCACAGAGGTGAGCGGCTTCAGTCAGGGTCACCATGGAGACGGAACTAGAGTGCCACATGTTGCCCTCTGTCTGTCAGTCCGTCAGTCCATCCATCCATGGTCCTGTCAACCACTTTCTGTGTCTCTAATGGCACCTTGGTCCCTAATATAGTGCACTACTTTTGATCAGAACAGAGCCCTTATATGCTTGTGGCTCATGGGGCAAAAGTCGTGCACTTACAGGGAATAGGGTGTCTGCCAACGGGCTCCTCTTGTCCTTGTGATGGAGATGCTTGGAGTCTTACAGTGCTCCAATTTCTCTGACTTCTCTTAATTGGTCAAGTTGATAAATAGGGCATTAAATCAGGTGAACACATCCATTACTGACTGACGGACGGACAGACAGACAATCTTCATATTACATTCGCTTTGGTCTTCCAACAATATGCGGGAGGAAACAGCACAATAGCCACAAACTGTAACGTGAATGAACTATATTTAGCCTATATCCCCGGTATAGCCCCAGCTTAATCTGCATTGGATGGCTCTTAAATGCACTGCTACTCACAGAATGTTTGAGATAAAGTTATGGTACTGTGTGCATTTCATCAAATGCTCACAGTCCATCAAATGCTCACAGTCCATCAACCAATAATACTGCTGTCACACCCTGATCAATTTCACCTGTCCTCGTTATTGTCTCCACCCCCTCCAGGTGTCGCTTGTTTTCCCCAGTGTATTTATCCCTGTGTTTCCTGTCTCTCTGTGCCAGTTTGCCTTGTATGTTTCCAAGTCAATCAGTGGTTTTCCCGGTCTCCTGCTTTTTGCATTCGCCTTTTTCTAGTCCTCCTGGTTTTGACCCTTGCCTGTTTCTGGACTTTGTACACGCCTGCCTTGACCACGAGCCTGTCTGCCACTCTGTACCTCCTGGACTCTGATCAGGTCTTGACCTTTTTGCCTGTCCACGACCAGTCTCTTGCCTACCCCTTTGGATGAATAAACATTAAGACTCCAACCGTCTGCATTTGGGTCTCGCCTTTATCGCATGCCTCTGATTCTTTTCCTGTGTTTGGTTCAGACTCACCTGCAGCCAACCGCACCATGGTAAGAATGGAATGGGACCGAGAACACCCTTTTTGAGTGAACCACGGAGCGTTGTTTAGCGCACTCCTGAGTGCAGATAGGACAGACTGTTGTGGACACTAAGGGTGAAAGAAAGTTCCCTAAAAGTCTACCTTCCTTTAAATAAATTCTATAAGCCCACACACAGAAAATGTCTGGATTCCTTAAAGTAATTACGTGTATCCCCAAATGGACAAGGGCATGGTGAGATTGATAGCTGCTTAATTCCAAACGGTAGAAACAGAAACGTCCTAATTAATAGAGCAGAGGAACCCTGACAGAGGAGTGTAGGGAGACAAATCAACATGGACTCAGAGAGCTGACCAATGAGACGCAAGGAGCTGGCTGAGCGAAATACATGGTCCCTTTGGCATCACTGAACCCCAGCTTGTTAATACAACTTGAATCTGATTCCCAACGGGACGCAGGGAACAGCCTGACACCCCCAACGACACGCTGCACACCGCAGGAAAGAGAGCGATAACATGGCTCCAGAATGAGACGATGGAGAGAAAGAGAGACAAGCTCCCATTCTATTATCCCCAAGGGGTCTGGGCAGGTCAAATGAACTATAGACAGATAGAGAGGAGAGCAGAAGAGAGGCTGAGTAACAGCGGCTATGGGATGCAGTAAGCAAATAGAGCTGAATGCATGATGCTAAATATAACAATCAAATACAATAACATTTACAGACTGCATTTACAGTTTCATAATTTAACCCTGTCTTTTAAGATTGCTTTAGCCTACTATCCTATTGGCATTGTTACACAAAGCAGCAACGACAGAGCACAGTATATCACAACAAATGGTAGAGTTCCCTATATGGAAGAATCTGAGCATCAGTCCTATTTTGAGCAGGCATCCAGTGTGTACTTCATAAAATATGCATAATGTATGACAGCGCGTGGGCTACAGTGAAATATAGCCTGTCATACCAACAAGGCATCACATTACCGCACGCATAAATAGCAATGCCATTATTTCATTATTTCAATAGCCTATAGAATAAACAAATCATATCCAAGCATGACTACAGCGCATTACTAAATCATCTCCGGATAGTGTTTACTTACGAGAGGACGCCTGCGGTGGAGAAGCCAGTAAAACTGGTGAAATAAACGCAGTCTTTCCAGATGCGGACTGGGTGAGAGCAGCGCACTTCAGTGACCGCTCACTGACTGGCGCGCTCTTCCTCGCCCGCTCTGTTAAATGCGCGCCGCCGACCGAGCTGGAACAAATCTGCCGCGCTGTGCGTTTATGACTTTCAAACCTAATTGAAGCGCGATGTAATGCACGGATAAATTGAATCGTTCAGAGCAGATGTGTCATCACGTGTGCGTTGAAAAACACGGAAGAGGCTACAGATATTACGAGCGGGGTGCCTGGCTGTATGTGTGTGACCGCTGGTGGCGTGCAAAATGCAGCAGACACACGCAAGTTAACAGGCTCATCTCAATGTAAACTATAGACCTAATCGTTTAGAGCTATCGGAACATTACATGGTAACAAAATTACATCTAATGCATGGCGTCTCCTGAGTGTAAATAATAAGGTAAGCCTACATGCTTCTGCTCCAAAGCTAGGCCTATATCATGAACTTAATGCGTGATGTTCCTCTAGAGTCCCATATAACATGTATTCATTCCAGGCTGTGATATGATGTGGTACTAGAACACAGTGCACTACAGTGTGTAAATGGATAACAAGATCCTGAAGTTCAACCACAAGCCAGGGCTCTTTCTAATAGAAAGCAGACAATGGTTGTGGAGGGGCTAATCTGCTCCCCCCAGCTTAGTGCTGTTATTCAGGCCTGGAGGAGGAGAGGAGGGGCAGTGGTGATGGAGAGGAGAGGGGATGCCGGGGGCACAATGGCTCCAGAGAGAGGACTTGTTTAGTGTGTATGTGTGTCGGGAAAAGAGACAGGACGCCAGCTTAAACCAGGGTAGGAGAAGGCTGAGAGAAAGGCTCATCACTACATATTCTCTCCACACAGAAAACTGTATGGAACCCTGCTGGGGCTCCTCAATAGTTTTAAATAGCAGAGGAACACAACCAACCTGGCATGGTTAAGAAAACCAACTAGAATTTCAAGAACTAGAATTGGTGCTACAACTAGAATTGGTGCCACAACTAGAATTTCAACAACTAGAATTGGTGCTACAACTACAATTTCTACAACTACAATTTCTACAACTAGAATTGGTGCTACAACTAGAATTGGTGCTACAACTAGAATTTCTACAACTAGAATTGGTGCTACAACTAGAATTGGTGCTACAACTAGAATTGGTGCTACAACTAGAATTTCTCAGAATTTCTCCCCTATGTGGAAGCTAGTTGAATTGTAACAGCAATAGGCTGCATTCAAAACCAAATCTCCCCCATCCCATTTTCCCATAACATGGCGGAGACTCGTGCTTGAGCCTTTTACTTTAGGTTTCGGTCGACCGGCTTCAAAAAACATACTTTTCATTATTGAAAAGATTTTTTACAGCGATGATTCCCTAAACTATTCAGTGCTTGTTTTGCCACAAACTGAAATTAAGTGTTCAGTAAAGAATTTTAGCAACCAGGAAATGACAGAGCAATTTCTACATTGGCCACTTGACCTAGATGATAACAGCCACAAAGTCAAAACAGCTTTCACATTTTGATAACAGATGCAACTTCGGCGGGAGAAATCAATAGGCAAATATCAGTCAACCACAACGGCCTTCCCTGTGGCTCAGTTGGTAGAGCATGTTGTTTGCAATGCCAGGGTTGTGGGTTCGATTCCCATGGGGGGCCAGTACAAAAAAAAATATATATATAAAATAAAAAATGCATGAAATGTATGCTTTCACTACTGTAAGTCGCTCTGGATAAGAGCGTCTGCTAAATGACTAAAATGTAACACTGGTGGTTAAGTAATACTGTGAAACACTATAATACCACTATTACTCCAGATATATTATGGGCATTTTCTGAAATTACAATGCAACATTTCAAAAAAATCCTGTGTAGCACCTTTGATGCTGACTCATATAAAACCCTGAATTGTATAAAACTCAGAGGAACAACCTGACCTGAACTCCGTCAGATACAAGGGAAGAAGGGATGTGGGAGGAAGGCGTGATGGTGAGGGAGGATGAACAATACCCATTGGCAGTGATGAGGTCAGTAGAATGGAAAAGTCCGCTAGATCCACCCTGCTTCAACTGTCCAGGAAACAACAGGGGGCGTTTGAAGTCTAAACCCATATGTGCGTCCCAAACGGCACCCTATTTCCAATATAGTGCACTACTTTTGACCAGGGCAGCGAGAGAAAGGTTTTGAAAGCAGATATTGTCAAATAGGGCTAGGGAAGAGAGCTGCGGTGTTGGGCTGCTTAGTGCGTGTGAGTTTGTATTGGATAGACAAGGATCTCTCCTGTTCTAAAACTCTAAATTCAGAATTCTACATTTTTGGTATTTTTATTTAAAATACTCCCAGTAAGTGTATCTGTCCAAACCCAGAGGCAGCGCCCACCGGGACGTATGGTACTTGATTTGAAAAACGTCTGCGCAGTATTTTATCAAGTAAAATGTCTGCTAATTAAAGAGATTGCTGAGTTTCAGCTGTCGGCATTACATATCCATCTCCCTCTGTTGATAAGTGAAACAAGCTTCTAAGCAGAATATTTTGGGAAGCAGCCATCTGTATGCAGAGACCAAGTAAGCAGAGACCGACACACTTGCAAAAGTGTGCACGCACGCACGCACACACACACACACACACACAGACGTAAGCACACACCACGACGATGAGTTAAAGGAGTGAATCAATGACAAGAGCCTATGGGCGTTGGAGATGGTGTGTGTGTGTATTATCATATGTAGGCTCTCTGGTCTCTGCTGTGTGCCCAGTCAGCAAGTGGTAAAGGAGATAGAGTTAACAAAGGCCTCTTCTATCCTCCTGTCTTCTCTCCTCTCCCCACTATAACTGTCACAAAGAGATTACGGACGTGTTCCTATAAAACCCAAAATAGTTTCATATTTTTGGGCCGACTACATTTCCTGTTCCGTTCTTTTAAGGAGCTGCGATAAAAAAATTTTTTTTTAAATCCAACACTTTTGAAAATTTCCATCAACAAAGTTGTACTTTAACTTCTTATCTAATGTGATGAGTTTGAACCTGTAAAACCCAATGCCCTTAACCTTACTGCTAATGTGTCCTGTAGATTAGTGTTACCCAACCCTGGTCCTCCAGTACCCCCAACAGTACACATGCTTATTGTAACCCTGGACAAGAACAGCTGTCCAACTAATCATCAAGCCCTGAGTTGAATGAGGTGTTTGTCAAGAGCTACAATGAAACGGTGTACTGTTGGGGGGGTACTGGAGGACCAGGGTTGGGAGACTGCTGTCGGCAACCTGAATCCATTAGAGTGAGACGCTAGTGCAGAGCAGATACGGTATTTAACAATGGGGGCAGAAACAGAAACAGAGGGAGGAGGGTAGTCAGTAACTCCAACAGAGAGAGGGGGGGAGAGAGAGAGATAGTCGTCTCAAATGGTACCCTATATAGTTCACTACTTTTGACCTGAGCCCTATGCTGGCCCTGGTCAAAATGAATGTACTATGTAGAGAATAAAGGTGCCATTTGGACACACAGGGAGTTACTCTCCTGTCATAGTGATAGTTACTAGGGAATTTTAACAGGCTAGGAGAGGGCAATAACACGAAGGTCAGCCACTGAAACAGCCTGCTTGTTACCCTCTCAGACAGAGGTCTTTAATGAAGCCAATATAAACAGTATGTTCATTAGAGGATTAGCATTAGCAGCAGGGGTAAACACTGATGGCTGAGTTGTGGTAGAGAGTTTCAGTAGAGAGGCTGTACGAGGTTGATAACACACACACACACACACGCCAGACTACTCTGCTCTTCACACACACGTGACTTGACTGTTTGGTCACATGTTGCCCAGACAGGTTGCCGGGGCAACAGGTGAGGTAGGCCACAGTGCAGCAACGTGACATTTACTGTGTCCTTTAGCAGAGGGAGGGAGGGAGGATAGAGAGGAGAGGGAGTAAGGATGGTTTGAGAGGATGGATGAAGTAAGAGGGGAGGGAGTGGGGGAGAAGATGGGGAAGCGATTGAGGAAAGGATGGGGAGATCATAAGACGATTGAGGGTGGCTTGTGGGTGGATGGAGGGAGGAGAGGAAGGATAGCAGGCAGCCAGGCTTGGCTGTACTGCTCCACCGGAGCCTAGCAGTGGGGGGGGGGATGAGAGAGAGAGAGTAAAAGGGGTGTAGGTAGTGGGCGTGGTTGCTGGATCTTAGAGACACTTTTAGTGGCCAACATCTTGGCGGTGTAGAGACATTGTTGAATATTTAAGCCAATTTCCTGCAATTCTATACATTTCTCCATGGAACTGAGAGAAATTGTTTTAGTTTTAAAAGCACATTTTCCTACGATTCTACATATTCTACCATGGAGCTGAGATAATTTTGTACAGTTTAAAATCTAATTACCTGCAATTCTATGCATTTTGCCATGGCTAATGCATCTAAATTCATTGCTTTCAATTCTCTCTGACTGTCTAAGCTTTTATTTCTGTGATTTTTAGTACTCAAATATTATATACACACATACACACACACACACACACACACATATACTAGTTTTAGTTTACACTGAAAGCGTTTTTCAATCCTGAAATTTACACTGCTATTAAAATCCGCCCAAGGATTTCAATAGCAGGAAAGTCCCTGGAAAGAGAGGGGGATGGAGGGAAGGGGAGAGAAAGCCATAGGTCCTCAATGCCACCAGTGTCACAACAACACAGTGTAGCTGAACCGAGACCCATCATGTCCGTAAGACTTATTGTCATACACACTCTCAGCCAGGGCCTTCATGGGGTATTGCATCCCCATGCATAAGCTGCACTGGGAGGAAAGACAGACACGCAGTAAATAACACCATATGTTTGAGACTTTTTACACCCAACCCAATCAGTGTGACCAGCGGCATATTAAAAAATACATTGAGTAGACTTCAGACTCGTCCATTTGTGCTGAAACACACCCAAAGGAACACTGTGGGTCGAAACAGCCATTTATTTCAGAATATCATTACTGAAATTCTGCCAGAGCTAAGCAAACACTTCCAGAATAAAGCCGGACTTTTCTTCTCACTGTCTCCAACGGTGTGTTTTAGTGTGAATAATTCATTCAGGAATTCACTGATAATAAAAATCATTAACAGTGAGTCTCACAGGACTAAACAATATAACACATTAACATTTGATACAGACCTCAAAGTAACTGCAGAGACAGCGTAATGTTTGTGAGGGGAATGGGATACACTGTAAAGGGGATTGAACACGGCAATACCATGGGTCTGCACTTCCTTCCTGTCTCTCTGCGATGTAACTTCCTGTCCGAGTGGGCATCCAAGTATAGGTGGAGGGGGACAGGTGAGTGGGCTGGCATGAGGCAGGAGGACAGTGTGCTAGCTAGAGTACAGCATGAATCATAACCTTGTGATGACTAGGGTTGTTCCATCCCCATTCTATAGGCTGGGGTACAGTTTGTTATACGGCTACTGTTCTATCAGTCACACTTTAGCTCGTTGATGGGATGTACACGGTAACTGGCAAAATAAAAAAGGAAACACTTGAGTAAATGAGGGAAAGAATGCATATTGAAAGCAGGTGCTTCCTGTTTATTAAGCAATTATCATCCCGTCATGCTTAGGCTCATGTATAAAATGCCCAGTTGCCTATTATTTTGGCTAATATGGCTAGAGGAAGTTCTCAGTGACTTTGAAAGAGGGATCTCAAAGGAGCATATGGTATTTAAAGTGTGAGTGTGTGTGTGTGTGTGTGTGTGTGTGTGTGTGTGTGTGTGTGTGTGTGTGTGGTCTCAGTCACCAGATATCTACTTGTTTTCCACCACCATGAACAAAAACCACCAAATGATGGAATTTCACATGGAAGAAGGGTGTTGCATCCTTCCAATAGAGTTCCAGACACTTGCCAAGGTGTCTATGCCAAGGTGCACTGAAGCTGTTCTGGCAGCTCGTGGTGGTCCAATGCCCAAGAAGACACTTTATATTGGTGTTTCCTTTATTTTGGCAGTTACCTGTAGATGGATGTTGTTTGTGTGCCGAATATGGCTGGGAATAGCAAGCACTACATGTTGGTCTGCTACAGATGCACCTGTCATGGGATCGTTTGAATGCAGTATTTCTCTAGTGAAACTGGGGCACAGAAAGTTGTGTGTCTATGTATGCACTACTAACCACTATATCCAGAGGCGCACAAACGCTGACAGACAGATTTCCCTCAGATTACACAGACCCACAAAGATTTTGAAAACAAATCCAATATCTACTGGGTGAAATACCACAGTGTGCATCACAGCAGCAAGATGTGTGACCTGGTGCCACAAGAAAAGGGCAACCAGTGAAGAACAAACACCATTGTAAATACAACCCATATTTCTGTTTATTTATTTTCCCTTTTGTACTTTAACTATTTGCACATTATTACAACACTGTATATATACACATAATGACATTTGAAATGTCTTTATTATTTTGGAACAAATCGTCAATGAAATGTTTTAATGTTCATTTTGTATTGTTTTTCACTTTTGTTCATTATCTATTTCACTTGCTTTGAAAATGTAAACATACGTTTCCCATGCCAATAAAGCCCTTAAATTGAAAGAGAGAAACCGCAACAGGCAGAAGTTTACACCAGAGGCGAGAGAGGGAATGAAATATGAAAACCAGTGGGCAAATAGCCTTTCTCTCTCTCTCCATCTCTCCTCTCCTACGCAGTGTGAGTCTTGCTGTATGATTCACAAACAGCAGCCAGATCACTAATGCCACTCTCTGTAGCAGAGTAGATATGTCAGGTTGTAGTAGTGTTCATAGTAAGCACCTGTGTGTGTGTGTGTGTGTGTGTGTGTGTGTGTGTGTGTGTGTGTGTGTGTGTGTGTGTGGATACATGACAGCGAGAGAGGAGAGTGCCGTGTTTGGGTCAGGGTGAGAGAACCACATCCACCGTCATTACAGAGATATTTTATGCCACTGAGGTTTGATTAGACTGGGAGGGAGAGAGACTGTGTGTGCAATCACTAATGCCTGGAAGAGCATGTGTGCTCCGCTGGGCTGGCTTTCCCCACAAGTGTAACCTCATCAGGCACACACGTGTGCGCGCAAGCGAGTATGTGTGTGCGCCTGTGTGTATAGCTTCTGCAAAACTCCAGCCTCGGTGTCCGCTGAGAGTTGTCTCTCAGGCGAGGCAGAAGAGAGGAAGTTGCTGTAATTTTAAACATCCTATTAAAGGTATAGCACTCTAGCAGCAAGGCATTCATCTTCAGATGACACATCTCTGTCCACTGATGCTGCATACACTTAGCATATCTCAGGTGGCATATTACTGTAGGCTAAATCAGTGGTAAAACCCAGCATTTTGGAATTACAGTCTGCAATTGTTTTTAGGCCAGGCCACATTGTATTGATCGACGCAGACAAACAAAAATAATAATGTACAACATGAATAAACCTCAAGATATAAAGCACCATACAACAATTTCATGTGTAACATAATATGTTGTAAAATGTAGAAAGTTGTAACAAGCTGTCATGTTGGTGGATCATGGATGACTATCAAATCTGCCTCAAGTGCTTCCTGAAACGGAAGGCAGTCTCATGTCAGTGAGAAGATATTGTGATAACCATTGTTTGGAGAGAGACGGAGCGAGATAAAAGCCCAGGAGAGATGACTCAGATTCACAGCCAGTCATTTAATGACCACTCAAACTACGTTTTGAGTGGTTCTCTATGTGTGTGTTCGCGTCTGTCTGTCTGTCTGTGTCTGTCTGTGTCTGTGTCTGTGTCTGTGTCTGTGTCTGTGTCTGTGTCTGTGTCTGTGTCTGTGTCTGTGTCTGTGTCTGTGTCTGTGTCTGTGTCTGTGTCTGTGTCTGTCTGTGTCTGTGTCTGTGTCTGTGTCTGTGTCTGTGTCTGTGTCTGTGTCTGTGTCTGTGTCTGTGTCTGTGTCTGTGTCTGTGTCTGTCTGTCTGTCTGTCTGTCTGTCTGTCTGTCTGTCTGTAGCACCTCTTAGTGAGACTATGGAACAACACCAGTTTCCAATCATAGAACATATGGTTGAAGCGGACAGTCAAATCCTTACAAATGGATCTAAGAGCACTTTCGAGTCTAGACTCATCTCAGTGAATGTGCTAGCGTATAATAACGTTGTCTGGGAGGTCTCAACACCCTCACTATAATTGAGTCTCCCACACATTAGAATGTCAGGGAGAAAGGGTAGGGAACAGGTTCATCAACGGAGAGAGAGGATGAAGCTCATTAGGAGTTTTAGAAACAGGTCGTCTGACCTTAATCATAAACTGTGCGTTTGCGGTGAGTAAGATGTTGCTCGGGGCAACCAGGCCTTTCTAGCTCAGCGGCTGTGTCTCAGATAGTTTGGTATTGTATAGTGCACTACTTTGATGAGTAGGGATAAGTGGCCCTAGTCAAAAGTAGTGCACTATATTTGGGTAACTATATGGGAATGTCATATGAGATTTGAGTTGTTTTATAGGATAGGGCAGGTATTCCTAAACTGGGGTACGCTTTAAAAAAAAAAAAATTCACATTTTCAAAACGGTCCATTTATATTTTCCAAGGGGCTTATAAATTTGGGTGAGGTTTTTTTTCTATCTTGAGTAGCCTCGTTTCACTGCCAAAAATAAAATTAAACCATCTAGTGTTCAGCGAAATAACAACAATGTCAAATACAGGTAGCCTAGTCAAATAATTAACATCACATTAACCATTACTCTCTCGCGGGAATTCCACTAACGGTCCGTATGTAGCCAAACGTAGCTGCTGCTCATGTTGGCATCTGTACTGATGGTGCAAAAGCCATGACAGGGAGACATAGTGGAGTGGTAACGCCCGTGCAAGCAGTTGCTCCTGACGCCACTTGGGTCCACTGCAGCATCCACCGAGAGGCTCTTGCTGCTGAGAGAATGCCTGACAGCTTGAAAGACATTTTGGACACTACAGTGAAAATGGTTAACTTTGTTAAAGCAAGGCCCCTGAACTGCTGTGTTAAAAGCTTTTAAAACATACAGAAGTGCGCTGGTTATCAAGGGGCAAAGTATTGACACGTTTTTTTTGGAATTGAGAGACGAGCTTAAAGTTTTCTTTGAGTTTGAGTTTATTTTATTTTTACAGGGACAGTGCACATTATTCAACGTTTCAGTAAAAGTGCCGGTTTTAGCCAGCCGGCTAATTTTCAACCGCAGTCCCTGGGCAGGTTATTAAAAACAATTACAATATAAACAATCATAGAACAGTGAGCACACGCAGAGTAACATAGGACAAGCAAGATGTAGCATACAGACAGAGCAACATAGGACAAGCAAGATGTAGCATACAGACAGAGCAACATAGAACAAAAAGCAACAAGACAAAATCCATAAAAACAAAGTGTTTCCACACCTCACAAGCTACAGACAACAGACAACATGGAAAGCGGCAATACACAGCTAGGGATTATGTTCACAAATCTGATTGACCTTTAGCCATGTCTTCATGCATTTTGTGAAAGTGTGATATGTGGTGCAGTTATGTGTGTCTGATGGCAGTGTATTCCAGACATGGGACGCTCTCACAGAGAAAGCAGATTTACTAAAGGTGCTTTTCCTTAAGGGAACTATACAGTCACCTCTCATGGCAGACCTTGTGGATCTGCTGCCATATGTTTGGATTTTCTGTTTAACAAAAGTACTGAGTGGAGGGGGAGCTAGGCCATTTAGGATCTTGAATACAAGACATGCGTCGGTGTATTGCACCAGATTTTCCCAACTCAGGAGCTCATGCTTTCTGAGGATGTGACAGTGATGGTGGCTATTGGGCTTCCTATCGAGCACTTTGAGAGCCTGTTTGTAGACAGACTGAATAGGTTTTAATGTTGTATAGCAAGCTTGGGTCCAACTAGTCAAGCAGTATGTTAAGTGGGGGAGTATCATCGATTTGAAGTACTTTACTTTACTTTACTGACCATAATTTTCACTTGTCTGACCGCTTGCATGATGATGAGTTTGTCACACGACTGGCCTATCTGTGTGATGTTTTTTCTCACCTGAATGATCTGAATCTAGGATTACAGGGATTCTCCACAACTATATTCAATGTGCGGGAGAAAATTGAGGGTATGATTAAGAAGTTGGAGCTCTTCTCTGTCTGCATTAACAAGGACAACACACAGGTATTTCCATCATTGTATGATTTTTTGTGAGCAAATGAACTCAAGCTTACAGACAATTTCAAATGTGATATAGCGAAGCACCTGAGTGAGTTGGGTCCGCAATTACGCAGGTACTTTCCCAAAACGGATGACACAAACAACTGGATTCGTTATCCCTTTCATGCCCTGCCTCCAGTCCACTTACCGACATCTGAACAAGAGAGCCTCATCAAAATTGCAACAAGCGGTTCTGTGAAAATGTAATTTAATCAGAAGCCACTGCCAGATTTCTGGATTGGGCTGCTCTGAGTAGCCTGCCTTGGCACATCACGCTGTTAAGACACTGATGCCCTTTGCAACCACGTACCTATGTGAGAGTGGATTCTCGGCTCTCACTAGCATGAAAACTAAATACAGGCACAGACTGTGTGTGGAAAATGATTTAAGACTGAGACTCTCTCCAATACAACCCAACATTGCAGAGTTATGTGTATCCTTTCAAGCACACCCTTCTCATTAACCTGTGGTGAGTTATTCACAATGTTCGACAAACAAATACGTTTTTATATGTAAGATGGTTAAATAAAGAGCAAAATTATTGATTATTATTTTTATTTGTGCCCTGGTCCTATAAGAGCTCTTTCACACTTCCCACAAGCCGAGTTGTGACAACAACACACTCATTCTTATGTTTAATAAATGTATCGTATAGTGTGTGTGTGGCAGGCTTACAATGATGGCAATCAACAACATGTGAGAGTGCGCTGACCCTGGTGCTAGAGGGGGTACGCAGCTGGAGGTTGAATGTTTGAAGGGGAACGGGACTATAAAAATAGGGATAGGGCATTCTCCTGGATGGACTGTCCTACTGCAGTACCATGCTGTTTCAGCCTGAACTAAAGCACTGTCTGAAATGTAACTAATTCAATCACAAGGGGTTGTAAACATCGACTATGACATGCAACAACACAAAGCTCTCTGCATTGGCGCGGATTCCCTTCTTCTTCATGCAGTACCTCTATACTGCTCCAACTGGAATCTGCCAGCAAGCCTTGTTTTGGTTGTACAGCCAGGAAGAGTGTCATGCTGTGCTGAACTGATCCCCCTCTATAATTCCACATGAGAAGAAATGCTGGTGAGAGGGGAGGGGCCAAGGGGAGGAGCCAAGGAGAGGGGGAATAGTGGTGCGTGTAATGAAGGTAGAGTTTATGGGATTAGATGCATGTTGTGATTCAGCTGCACGACAACAAAATCACAATTAGTTAGTGAGTGAGAGACTGTGTGAGAGTGTGAGAGAAAAAAAAATGGTGCTTCGTTACCAAATCCAATAAGATGAAGGTGACAGACAAGCCGACTGAGTAGAGATTCTACCCAGCTGATTCTAGCTACCTAACTTCTAGGTTTTCTCCTACAGACATTCTAGTTCTACTGATTGACAGGCTCTGTCACAATGCACAGGGGGAAGTTCAACACTCGCTCAGTCAAGTGAATCAGCAGCGGTTAAAGCTCTCTTGCCTGACAAAGCTTACAGAAGACCTTATGCCCCACACACACACACACACACACACACACACACGGTAATGAGGTTTTGCATGCTCTAACTGCCTCTCTGTCAGTCAGAATCAGGCACAGTGTTTAGATTACATAACCACATACTCACGTGTGTGTGTGTGTGTGTGTGTGTGTGTGTGTGTGTGTGTGTGTGTGTGTGTGTGAGTGCGTGCGTAACTGGACATCCTCCCAGCTGTATGCGCGGCTGAAAACCATGGGAAGAACCACTCCGAGCCGTCATCCTGCAACATGTAGCAAAGCTAAAAATCCACTCTCTTTCGCCATTCTACTGTTGCCTGAATAGGTTTGAGACTGGAGGAGTACGGACATGAAAAAGGACACTTGGATCATTTCTATCTTGTCTGTTTAAGACACACCAGTTGTATAAATGTTCCCTGTCTGTTCTGTTGAACTGTTTAAAAGCACACAGACACCCAGGCTGAAGGCGAAGAGACAGTGTAGCCTCCCTATATTTGAGTGCATACGACCTCAGCCAAGAGGTCTGGACCTTTATGGCACACACAAGAAATACATTGTTGCTTGCTGGTTCAAGCCTGGCTGTTCCCCTTCAAATCGCTACAAAAAGGTATGGCTATTGCCTTCCCTCATCGCCGTGAGTAACGTTGACTGGATGAGAGACAGAAGTGCATCTTCAGTGTCTGCGTCTCTGCATTACATTCACAGCTCTGTTAAGGCAATTACAGCTGAATGCCAGGCCTTCCCTCCAATCCACACAATATATAATAGCTGTCCTGCTGTCTCAGTCAAAAAGCAAATAAACCCCTCTAGTGGGATTATCAATCATCACCAAGAGACAGCAGGATCTGGTTCCTATTGTTTTATATCTGGTGAGATCAGCCCATGTAATATCCTTTCTCCTCACACCTGAGTCACACACACACACACACACACACACACACACACACACACACACACACACACACACACACACACGCAGACAGATCAACTGTCAAATGAATAATATCTGTATGATGTTTGGGGGGGGGGGGGGTGACTAACACATCCAAGTGCAATGGGAAAATAGCATTATCATAGCAATACACTGTCTAGCATTGTAATGGATGGATTATAATGCCAATGCATAATGGGTAATATGTAAATGGTTATTGTCCAGGTGTTCAAAGTGCTTTAGATTGTTCGGGCTACAATGTTAATCAGATAGTATGAGAATACAAGGCAAAGAGAGAACTGAGACAGAGACAATGGTAATACAATGAAACTTTCCACTTGTTTCTCATTATGTAAATGTTCCAGACAATTATCAGCCACAATCAGACCTGCCTGGAGTCCCCATGACTACGGACCAAACACGTGTTTTGTGTGTCTCTCTCTCTCTCTCGTGTGTGTGTGCGCAAGTACGTGCATGCAGGTGTGTGTGTACAGTCGTGGCCAACATTTTTGAGAATGACACAAATATTAATTTAGACTAAGTTTGCTGCTTCAGTGTCTTTAGATATTTTTGTCAGATGTTACTATGGAATACTGAAGTATAATTACAAGCATTTCATAAGGTGTCAAAGGCTTTTATTGACAATTACATGAAGTTGATGCAAAGAGTCAATATTTGCAGTGTTGACCCTTCTTTTTCAAGACCTCTGCAATCCGCCCTGGCATGCTGTCAATTAACTTCTGGGCCACATCCTGACTGATGGCAGCCCATTCTTGCATAATCAATGCTTGGAGTTTGTCAGAATTTGTGGGGTTTTGTTTGTCCACCTGTCTCTTGAGGTATGACCACAAGTTCTCAATGGGATTAAGGTCTGGGGATTTTCCTGACCATGGACCCAAAATATCGATGTTTTGTTCCCTGAGCCACTTAGTTATCACTTTTGCCTTATGGCAAGGTGCTCCATCATGCTGGAAAAGGCATTGTTCGTCATCAAACTGTTCCTGGATGGTTGGGAGAAGTTGCTCTCGGAGGATGTGTTTGTACCATTCTTTATTCATGGCTGTGTTCTTAGGAAAAATTGTGAGTGAGCCCACTCCCTTGGCTGAGAAGGAACTCCACACATGAAAGGTCTCAGGATGCTTTACTGTTGGCATGACACAGGACTGATGGTAGCGCTCACCTTGTCTTCTCCGGACAAGCTTTTTTCCGGATGCCCCAAACAATCAGAAAGGGGATTCATCAGATAAAATTACTCTACCCCAGTCCTCAGCAGTCCAATCCATGTACCTTTTGCAGAATATCAGTCTGTCCCTGATGTTTTTCCTGGAGAGACGTGGCTTCTTTGCTGCCCTTCTTGACACCAGGCCATCCTCCAAAAGTCTTCGCCTCACTGTGCATGCAGATGCACTCACACCTGCCTGCTGCCATTCTTGAGCAAGCTCTGTACTGGTGGTGCCCCAATCCCACAGCTGAATCAACTTTAGGAGACGGTCCTGAGCTTGCTGGACTTTCTTGGGCGCCCTGAAGCCTTCTTCACAACAATTGAACCGCTCTCCTTGAAGTTCTTGATGATCCGGTAAACGGTTGATTTAGGTGCAGTCTTACTGGCAGCAATATCCTTGCCTGTGAAGCCCTTTTTGTGCAAAGCAACGATGATGGCACGTGTTTCCTTGCAGGTAACCATGTTTAACAGAGGAAGAACAATGATTCCAAGCACCACCCTCCTTTTGAAGCTTCCAGTCTATTATTCAAACTCAATCAGCATGACAGAGTGATCTCCAGCCTTGTCCTCGTCAACACTCACACCTGTGTTAACGAGAGAATCACTGACATGATGTCAGCTGGTCCTTTTGTGGCAGGGCTGAAATGCAGTGGAAATGTTTTGGGGGGATTCAGTTCATTTGCATGGCAAAGAGGGACTTTGCAAATAATTGCAATTCATCTGATCACTCTTCATAACATTCGAGTATATGCAAATTGCCATCATACAAACTGAGCAGCAGACTTTGTGAAAAATTAATAGTTGTGTCATTCTCAAAACCTTTGGCCACGACTGTACATGAGAACTGCATACTGTGTGTATGATGTGGAAGAAAAGATAACTGTGAGCCAGCCAGCCAACCAACTTTCCTTCTCTTAAATCCGAGATCTTTTCTTCTTCCCGCCTAGACCCAGTGGACATATCAGGCAGGGTAGTGAACGACCCGGAACCTTTTATTCTGGCTAAAACAAATCCCAGGCAAATAACGTTTCAAAGAGGAACCGCTGTGCCTCCGAATCATTATGCAGGAGTTAGCGACCATGCTGTGTTCACCTTGACAGCCCACTCAGGGTGTGTGTGTTCATACATTAGTGAGCCTGTGTGTGCGCTTAGCTAGCCGTCTCCTTCCTCTGCAGCTAAGAGCAGCTCTCAGATCATCAGAGACACTGGTCCCTCGCTTCTGAAATGTACTACACAGCACAACTGTGGGCAAACATGAGAGGGGAAACTAAAGAAACAGGAAACTAAAAGAACTACAGAATCTGAATCTGTAGAGATTTGAAAGAGTAAAGGAGAGGAGGAAAACGAGCTTTGGTTGGCCTACAGATCACACCACCAGGAGGAACTGTGGTGAATATCAACACTGCTTATAACAGACCATATTCACACCGCCTGGGGTCAGGCTGGGTGAAAGGGGATATTGTATCACGATGAAAAAGTGAGGGATTTGGAAGATCATTGCTGATGGACCTTTGGGGAACAGAGTATATCTACAGGATGGCAACGTAGACCGCTAAATCTCCGTTTTCAGAACATTTCAGCAAGGAGCTAAGTCCCTGTAGGTTAGTGTGGGGAATGAGCTACCTGGAAGCACACGCCAACATTCTACCAGAAGACACGATTTCTTCTGTAAAAATGCATCACTTTATAGTTTTGGCCTTGGAGAAAGAATCTTTCTTAACATCACACCTCAACAACACCTTTCAACTAAAGATCGAAGCTGAGCCAAGAACAGAAATGAGACCTTGAGAGTTTCACTCAAACACACTTGACGATAAACACAGAGAGAACAGCTTTCCATCTCCCCCCGAGAGGTAAAATAAGCGATATTACATTTCTCCATTTCCGGAAGGCAATGCATCTGCATCTCATTAACGACAGCGTAGAACTCCACCGTGGAGAAGAGAATCGACCGTAACAACTACATTTCATTACCTTCCAAGGCGGGTCCATTGGCATCCACTTAACCAAAACACAAACGTGGTTTCACTCAGGTGCCACGGCGACGCCTCGTATTAGACGTCTTTATTGTGGGATTCACAGCTGTCCGGTCAGATCGGGTCTGTCTGTTTACCTGATGAATGTCATCATTAGGCTGCCTAGGCAACGGGTGGGGATTACAGAGGCATCTTAACCGTCATCTGAAATATCTTCCCTTATCTCACTGTGGGAAGTCGGAGGGTTTTAACGATAACAGAACGAGGACAATAACTGCCTCGTCTTATCTATAGTTAGGAGTTTTAGATAATATCACCAAATGATCCTCTAAATGAACCCTTAAAAATCAGAGACTCAGTGTGGAATAACAATACAGTAGCCTGCAGGAGATTACTTTCACCCCTAACCTGATCACACAGTACGGGAGGGAGTGCTGTTAATGGTGTGGGGGTATGTTCCTGGGGGAACCAAAATGGCGTACGAGACCATTATATGATATAAAGAACTAGAGCCAGAATGGAGGGAGGTTTGGGGCTGGGTTTCAAATAGACGCACAATCACACCTTAGCTGCACTCAGCTCGACAGCGCCCCCTCTCTCTCTCCGTCTCTCCTGGGAGTGTACGTATTTGTCAGTGTGCGTTTCACCCATTGCAATATCTGCCAGACACAGTGTGTATGTTACGGACAGACTGTGTGTGAGTGTGACTGTTCGTGCGCTCACGCGGGCTCCAGAAAGCATCTGTCAGTCGTGTAGCCCATAGGCAGCAGACATAGGTAGACAGGCTGTAAGTGGTCTCTACAGACTCATCACAGAGGCAGGCAGTATTGGGAGAGACTGGCTGTGTTATCTGAAACCCCACTCTACACACACGGTAATTAGGCAAAGGTAGAACGGCTGTCATTAGTCTAAAATTGCTGATGGGAAAAATGAAAACACTCAGCCCATAATGTCCAGTGGTCTGACATTCCCTGACACATTTCTACTAATAGGTGTATTTAATTGATAATATTAAAATAGTTCCCAAAAAACGACATTTCTGTAACATGTTCATCTTAATGCTTCTACATAATTACTGTATATTAAGTTACAGATGTTAACACACCTGTGCGTTCTCCACGCAGTGTATTTTTAAGTGCTGTTAATTGTTTTGGGGCCATGTAGTGGACACCCCTTCAAATTAGTGGATTTGGCTATTTCAGCCACACCCGTTGCTGACAGGTGTATAAAATCGAGCACACCGCCATGCAATCTCTATAGACAAACATTGGCAGTAGAATGGCCTTACTGAAGAGCCCAGTGACTTTCAACGTGGCACTGTCATAGGATGCCACCTTTCCAACAAGTCAGTTTGTCAAATTTATGCCCTGCTAGAGCTGCCCCGGCCAACGGTAAGTGCTGTTATTGTGAAGTGGAAATGTCTAGGAGCAACAACGGCTCAGCTGCAAAGTGTTAGGCACAGAATCTCATAGAACGGGACCGCCGAGTGCTGAAGCGCGTTTATCCTCGGTTACAATACTCACTACAGAGTTCCAAATGTCAGCACAAGAACTGTTAGTCGATAGCTTCATGAAATGGGTTTCCATGGCTGAGCAGCCACACACAAGCCTAAGATCACCATGCGCAATGCCAAGCGTCAGCTGGAGTGGTGTTAAGCTCTCCGCCATCGGACTCTGGAGCAGTGAAACGCGTTCTCTGGAGTGATGAATCACACTTCACCATCTAGAAGTACGACAAACAAATCTGGGTTTGGCGGGTACCAGGAGAACGCTACCTGCCCCAATGCATAGTGCCAAATGCAAAGTTTGTTGAAGGGGGAATAATGGTCTGCGGCTGTTTTTTTTCGGGCTAGGCCCCTTAGTTCCTGTGAATGGAAATCTTAACACTACAACATACAATGACATTCTAGACGATTCTGTGCTTCCAACTTTGTGGCAGGCCCTTTCCTGTTTCAGCACGACAATGCCCCCGTGCACAAAGCAAGGTCCATACAGAAATGGTTTGGCGAGATCGGTGTGGAAGAACTTGACTGGCTTGCACAGAGCCCCGTCAAACACCTTTGGAATGAATTTGAATGTTGACTGCAAAACAAAGTGTTGAGTGCATTCCACAGGGATGCTGGCCCATGTTGACGCCAATCCTTCCCACAGCTGTGCCAAGTTGGCTGGATGTCCTTGGGGCGGGGGACCATTCTTGATACACACGGGCCACTGTTGAGCATGAAAAACCCAGCAGCGTTGCAGTTCTTGACACACTCAAACAGGTGCGCTTGGCACCTACTACCATAACCCATTCAAAGGCACTTAAATCTTTTGTCTTGCCCATTCATCCTCTGAATGGCACACATACACAATCCATGTCTCAATTGTCTGAAGGCCCAAAAACCCTTCTTTAACCTGTCTCCTCCCCTTCATCTACTCTGATTGAAGTGGATTTAACAAGTGACATCAATAAGGGTTCATAGCTTTCACCTGGATTCACCTGGTCAGGTCATGGAAAGAGTTCTTAATGTTTTGTACACTGAGTGTACTGTATGTTCCTGCAAGTATGTTCCTGCAAGTATGTTCCTGCAAGTATGTTCCTGCAAGTATGTTCCTGCAAGTATGTTCCTGCAAGTATGTTCCTGCTGTATGTTCCTGCTGTACATAATGCAAAATGGCAATAAATACTATACACTGGGATGTACTGAACCCAGACTGCACTTAATACAAAAACAGGCAGCAGACATTACATCAAGACATTCATACTCAAACAAAACTCCAGAGCTTACCATCAACACAGTATTTGTGGTGTGAATAATGCTGATAAGGAGGACCTCTCAGTGAGGGAGGAGAGAAAACAAGGGAGGACTGATCCTGCTGCTGAATGTTCTCTCTCGCTCTCTGATAATACAATAACAGATGCTTTCATCCAAAGCAACTTAGTCATGCGTGCATACGTTTGTACGTACCGGTGGCCCCAGCGGGAATTGAACCCACAACCCTTGGTGTTGCAAGCACCATGTTCTACTGACTGAGCAACACAGCTAAGCTTTCTGTCTTTATTTCTGCAAACAGTGAGTGATGACTGCTCTGAAGGACTGTCACATTTTGCTTAGGGCCAGCTCTGACTGCATGTGTGGATGTGGGTTTGCAGACCCGCAAGCCACTGCGGCCCCTCATTAGTTTTTTGTGGCCCCCGTCAAAAGTTGCCGATCCCTGGGTTGGACACTGATCTATGGTAGGGGAACCACTGGTATTGATGTGCAGAGGGTGCATGTGGACAGCTGGAGCTACTAGGGCAATGAGGGGACCGGACCAAGCTGTACTGCTCTAGTTCTGCCATGATCTGAACCCTGACACAGGACCTTGGCCCAGACTGCTGGAGAGTCATCTGTTCTGACCACTGGAGCCAGAACACTGATCATCAGAGCCAGGAGCCAGAGGACCCTTGGTTCTACAGATGCTAACTGAGTCACATTCTGATAGATCAAAACACAGAGCACAGAAAAACCAAGGCAGGCTATTCTCCTTGTTGGCACCCATCTTATTCATTTGTGAAAACAACAACAGAGCCCACTGGAGGAAGTTTGCGGATGATCTAGGCCCCCAAGAAGTAGTATTCAAATATCTATAGGCATATTTCAGCGAGCAGAGTGTCAGCACGTGTGTGTGTGTGTGTGTTGATGAACCTCTCAGCTGTCTGTCAGTCACAAGCTGTGTTGAATGACCAGTCCAGATGTGTGAGCTACAGGGGACAGACAGATGGACCCCACACGGGACAGACAGATGGACCCCACGGGGGACCAACATCTCTATAACCCATGGCAATTATCTGAAATCAACAAACACACGTGGGATTCATTCATATCAAACTATATCCAGCCACAAGGTACGAGTTCAGTACAGGCATATGTTCATAAATATGGAGTCTAAAATCTCCTATTGGAGAACCCAGGGTGAAAGACCCAGAGAGCGAGAGAGAAAGTGGGCAAGAGACCCTCCTTCAATGGGTTTTGAGAAGGAGGTGATGAGAGAGGACGCGAGGAGTATGCAATTGAGTTTCTCCCAGGGAGGGATGGAAGAGGGAAAGAGCGGAAGGGAGAAAGAGAGAGATGGTCCAACTGCCGTGAGCGGCAGTACTTCAGGGGCCGTGTTGTCATGGTTACCATTCTGCACGCACACACACACGTCAAACACTACACTGAGCTGCGAGTGTGTGTGTGTGTGTGTGTGTGACTGAAAATCGTGTTTGAGTTGGTAGAGGGAGAGACTGCATGCCAACAATAATCCGTCCCATACTCTGACACCCTGAAATGTCAGTCCATTCCCCCTAACACTCATCCATAAAGACAGGAAAACACCAGTCACTGGTGCTGCCTTTACCTAAAGGATGGAGCACCAAGAGAACAAACAGAACCAGCAGGCAAAACCTGCTACACAAATAACTATGAGATTGATAACACAGAGAGAGAGAGAAATGATTAACCATCTCTAAACAGCCATATGGGTCCATGAATAAACCAGTCAACATGCTGAAGGCAGAGAGGAACATCCCTTTAGTTACACACATGTCCACACGTGTGGACACACACGCCGATCTATCAACACACCATTGGATGTTCTTCCTATACACCAGCTACTCTCGCCACAGAATGCATCGAACCACATCTCCGATAGCACTCACAGACTGTATAAGCATATGCACAATGTATATTAAAAACGCAAAGAATAGAAAAAACAATTACAAACATTATTAAACCAAGACAAACAAAGGCTGGGGAAAAAAACTGCTGTTATTCAAACCAAATGGCTTACCTGTTGGAGTAATGGTGGAGGCACAGCAGGACATGGGAAAAGAGAGAAGGGATAAATACATTAATGAGGGTTCTCTGCCATCTACATGTCCACATAATGACAATACATAATAATAATAATAATACTACACACTAGATATTAGAAATACAGTACAGGTCAAAAGTTTGGACACCAACTCATTCAAGGGTTTTTCTTTATTTCTACATTGTAGAATAACAGTGAAGACATCAAAACTAAGAAATAACACATATGGAATCATGTAGTAACTAAAAAAAAAGTGTTAAACAAATGAAAATATATTTTATATTTGAGATTCTTCAAAGTAGCCACCCTTTGCCTTGATGACAGCTTTGCACACACTTGGCAGTCTCTCAACCAGGTTCATGAGGTAGTCACCTGGAATGCATTTCAATTAACAGGTGTGCCTTGTTAAGTTCATTTGTGGAATTTATTTCCATCTTAATGCATTTGAGCCAATCAGTTGTGTTGTGACAAGGTAGGGTTGGTATACAGAAGATAGCCCTATTTGGTAAAAGACCAAGTCCATATTATGGCAAGAACAGCTCAAATAAGCAAAGAGAAACTACAGTCCATCATTACTTTAAGACATGAAGGTCAGTCAATCCGGAACATTTCAAGAAGTTTCTTCAAGTGCAGTTGCAAAAACCATCAAGCACTATGATGAAACTGGCTCTCATGAGGACCACCACAGGAAAGGAAGACCCAGAGTTACCTCTGCTGCAGAGGATAAGTTCCTTAGAGTTACCAGCCAATTGCAGGCCAAATAAATGCTTCACAGCGTTCAAGTAACAGACACATCTCAACATCAGCTGTTTAGAGGAGACTGTGTGAATCAGGCCTTCATGGTCAAATTGCTGCAGATAAACCACTACTAAAGGACACCAATAAGAAGAGACTTGCTTGGGCCAAGAAACACAAGCACTGGACATTAGACTGGAGGAAATCTGTCCTTTTGGTCTGATGAGTCCAAATTTGAGGTTTTTGGTTCCAACCACAGTGTCTTTGTGAGACGCAGAGTAGGCGAATGGATCATCTCTGCATGGTTCCCACCGTGAAGCATGGAGGAGGTGGCTACTTTGAAGAATCTCAAATATATTTTGATTTGTTTAACACTTTTCATATGTGTTATTACATAGTTTTGATGTCTTCACTACTGTTCTATAATGTAGCAAATAGTACAAATAAAGAAAAACCCTGGAATGAGGTGGTGTCCAAACTTTTGACTGGTACTGTAGATTGTAGAAAACTGAACTACATATTAATACATATTGCATGATAAATGTTCATGCAACGTTATACAGTATGTAAAGGGTGTGGTGTAAACTACATTTGGAAGACCACCTTGCTTGAGAATTAAAGACTTGTGTTATCAGTCAGAACTAATGCCTAGGCTTTAGCTCAATGGGCCAACATGGTCTTTTAAGCCAAGCAGGGGACCTGGGTTTGATTCCCGCTCAGTTCCAGCTTCATTGTATATTGAGGGTACATTCGTCAGGCTCGAGGTCTCCACTTCAACAGAGGGCAAATACAACTCAAGCCAACTCAACACTGTCCTCTAGTGGGTATCTTATACAAGCACAGCGTCTGAAATACAGACGTCATCTGCTCACAAGTCTGCTCTATGAGCACAGGCGCCACTTGTGTTTTGATTATTTGTTGTCAGAGAAATACACTTTTAAAGAAATCCTGTCACAGCAATACTCCAATTATCAGTACCGTCCTCACAGAAAAAATAAACTCTCAGTACAAAAAGTTTTAAAACTTTAGTCCATTTCAAGGTAAAATGGAAATGTGGCTTTGGCTTTCGATACAGATTCAATCCCAACAATAATATACATGACAAGTACACCAAGAACCCCAAAAACTAAGGACAAATGGAATGGTTTGCTTTCGCAAAACGGTAGAAAAACAAGATAAAACGACGAACACATAAGGTAATAATCCACATTCACACTGGGAGCTGAGATAGCTCCAACACTGATATGAGGACACAGTATTCTAAAGCACAGCCGCTGTTTGAGGAACACCTCTAGTCATCTAAATGTAAAAGTGATGGGATGCTGCCAGGACACACACCCTGGTAAGACCAGGCAGAGAGAAGACAGAGCCAGCCAGCATGTCTTCCTACAGAGATCTGTCTCTCACACTCTATTACTCTCCCACTGAGATCAGTCTGGGTTCACTACACTGACCATACTCACAAACTAAAACAAGGCAATGTACACACACACACACACACACACACACACACACACACACACACACGATGACAGAAACATGCAGATCTGCATAAACAAACAGTCACACACACACTAAATTGTATGAACAGCCACCCTAGTGACAGTCAGGCAGTCAGGAGGGAGATTAAACAGTAACAGATGTGGTTGACAACAATACTATTTACAGGACAGTGCTGCTGCTAGGCTAGTGGTCAGATTACCCGTGTTATAATCTGAGGTTATGGCCTGAGAGGTTGGTGCCCTCTAGTGGTCACATGGAGCTACAAATCAGGCAACTTCCTCTCCCATCCCATCTCTCTCCTCTCCCATCTCTCTCCTCTCCTCTCCCATCCCATCTCTCTCCTCTCCCATCCCATCTCTCTCCTCTCCCATCCCATCTCTCTCCTCTCCCATCCCATCTCTCTCCTCTCCCATCCCATCTCTCTCCTCTCCCATCCCATCTCTCTCCTCTCCCATCCCATCTCTCTCCTCTCCCATCCCATCTCTCTCCTCTCCCATCCCATCTCTCTCCTCTCCCATCCCACCTCTCTCCTCTCCCATCCCACCTCTCTCCTCTCCCATCCCACCTCTCTCCCATCCCACCTCTCTCCCATCCCACCTCTCTCCCATCCCATCTCTCTCCCATCCCATCTCTCTCCTCTCCCATCCCATCCCATCTCTCTCCCATCCCATCCCATCCCATCTCTCTCCTCTCCCATCCCATCCCATCTCTCTCCTCTCCCATCCCATCCCATCTCTCTCCTCTCCCATCCCATCCCATCTCTCTCCTCTCCCATCCCATCCCATCCCTCTCCTCTCCTCTCCTCTCCCATCCCATCTCTCTCCTCTCCCATCCCATCTCTCTCCTCTCCTCTCCCATCCCATCCCATCTCTCTCCTCTCCCATCCCATCTCTCTCCTCTCCCATCCCATCTCTCTCCTCTCCCATCCCATCTCTCTCCTCTCCCATCCCATCTCTCTCCTCTCCCATCCCATCTCTCTCCTCTCCCATCCCATCTCTCTCCTCTCCCATCCCATCTCTCTCCTCTCCTCTCCCATCTCTCTCCTCTCCCATCCCATCTCTCTCCTCTCCCATCTCTCTCCTCTCCCATCTCTCTCCTCTCCCATCTCTCTCCTCTCCCATCTCTCTCCTCTCCCATCTCTCTCCTCTCCCATCTCTCTCCTCTCCCATCTCTCTCCTCTCCCATCTCTCTCCTCTCCCATCTCTCTCCTCTCCCATCCCATCCCATCTCTCTCCCATCCCATCTCTCTCCTCTCCCATCTCTCTCCTCTCCCATCTCTCTCCTCTCCCATCTCTCTCCTCTCCCATCTCTCTCCTCTCCCATCTCTCTCCTCTCCCATCTCCCATCTCTCTCTCTCCTCTCCCATCTCATCTCTCTCCTCTCCCATCTCATCTCTCTCCTCTCCCATCTCATCTCTCTCCTCTCCCATCTCATCTCTCTCCTCTCCCATCTCATCTCTCTCCTCTCCCATCTCATCTCTCTCCTCTCCCATCTCATCTCTCTCCCATCCCATCTCTCTCCACCCCCTTCCCCTCCCCACCCCCATCTCTCTCCATCCCCATCCCTCTCCAATCCCGCTCCTCTCCACCTCATTTCTCCTCTGCACCTCCTTTTCCTTCTCTCCTCCCCATCTCCCCTCTCCCACCTCCCACCTCTCTCCTCGCCCCCCCACCTCTCCCTCCCCATCTCTCTCCTCATCCACTGCCCTACCTAATCAAGTCTTCATACAGCAGTTCACTCCATAAGGGAATGGTTCTGTAGCCAACTACTCAACTCTATACAGACACCCCAGTAAGGTCTCTGAACGTCTGACTCAACAGGAGTCTCCCCCTCTCATCTCTCCCATTCCTGCCTCTTCAAATATGAGATCAGTACATTAATAAGGGCCTTATAATACACATCAAATATCAAAGTGTTAAGGGGGCGGCTTTTGAAGTGTGGGTCATTTGAATATGAAGATGGCTGGTTTGAAGACACGTGAGAGTGAATGACCCATACTACACATTACAATGAGGGCTTAACTCACCTGTGTGTTATGTAGAATACACATTCAACACACACACACACACACACACACACACACTACTAACCGATTAGGAATCTGTTTCATTTTCCAGGTGGTACAGAAACAGGTGTCTCAGTGAGCAATCAGTCATTCAGACTGTGTAATTATAGTTAGTAATGGCTCACAGTTCTATCATAAATGATTCTCCACTAATAAATTACAGTTTCCACATGGTGGAAATACATCTTGGGTAAAACATTTAAAATACTGGAAATAGCACTTTCCACCAGAATGATATCATTTATTGAAGCTGAAGAAAGGGAGAGTAATGACAAAAGTTTCCCAAACATGCATGCTCTGACAGCAGACACAGAGAGAGCGAGAGCGAGGGAGAGCGAGAGAGAGAGAGAGAGCGAGAGCGAAAGCGAGAGAGAGCGAAAGCGAGAGAGAGAGAGCGAGCGAGAGAGAAAGAGAGCAAGAGCGAGAACCCTGAGCCTCCTCTAGCATAGCAGCTCTGATGTATTCCAATGGACCAGGAACATCATTAGGGACTCATAATTACGAAGAGAAACTGAAGGCGGCACCAAGCGGATCCATTACAACCTGCTCCTCTGGGAGGACTGTGACAGGTTGATCAAAGACGTCTGTGTGTGTGTGTGTTCTCTGGTGCAGTAGGGCCACGTAGCACAGAGACAGGAAAAGAGGACGGATTAGGAAGAGAAGGGATGATGCCTGAGTAATGTCTACAATTCCAGTGTGTCTGAGTGCGCGCGTGTGTGTTTGAGTGTGTGGCACTTACTCTGAGGTATCAAGAGTAGGTGGTTCAACAGGCAATAGCTTGTCATTACATTGTTGATGATGAAAGTGGGTATGTTGCAGGTCCCACTATAGAGAGCATCAGGCCCAATGCTTCCACATGGCTGATCTCGTTTTCCAGCAGTACGTCAAAATGAATAGAGACTGTAATGAAATCCTGTAACGAGGCTGTCCAACACAATCATTACTCAACACATAATGAATGAATCGAGTGAAGCCTGGTGACCTGTGGACACACACACACACACTCGTATTCATGGACACACACACAGCACTAAGCTGCATACTGATTCCTTAGTTCAGACTTACAGGGTTGATTATTCTGCACAGTGAGAAGACAATTTTCTGCCTCGGAGACGAAACAAGCTCATTCTTCTGTTCCGACGCTTTACCTAACCAATGTTCTCCAAAAACACACTGAGCGCCAACAGGGTTTGTTTACCCCGACGTTTATTATCTGACAGATCCACAACGTCGGTCTGATCTTTCTCAATGAAGACAGAGACTGCCCCGCAGCAAAGACGGATCTAGGCCAGGGATCAACAACTAGATTCAGCCGCGGGCGGATCATATTAGCAGATCATTTGTACGCCGAAAGAAGCGCAAACAGAGATATTTGACTGAAACATAATCATTTCAAACCTTGCGTACATTTGTCTACCATCGCGTGTCTCGCTACTTTGCGTGGGAATACTCGGGGACCGATTTCCAAAATGAACAAATCACTTGGAGCCGATTGGCTGGTGTTTTTACAGCGTTTTAAATGTCCAAAGATGAACATTTAAAAAAAATAAAACCAGAGAACTTGGGGGGGCCAAATAAAACCACCGGGCCGTCAGCTGGGGAATCCGGATCTAGTCTATTGGTCGATGGATGGAT